>NW_003303685.1:147464-243111 GCF_000142945.1 Phytophthora infestans T30-4 | reverse complement strand
GATATGATTGATCAAGGTCTCCAACCTCTATTGGAAGTTATAACCAATTGGATCAACCTGTATCCCGATTCGACGAATTGATTACTTAAATTCAGCATCTCCTGGTTCAAGTAAAAACGACAGATGGGCAACAATCAAATCGCTTTTACAAGAATATAAGAGAAGAAACTTAAATCCTAAGAGCATCACGAGCCACAATTCTTAAAGACCATGCTGAAACTGCTAGAGCAAGTGCTGCCCGTTCGTTCGGCGTCTGACTACGGAAAAATTCGGAACAAATAACCTTATTCTTTAAACGTAATAGCGAATGTCGGCGCGATCAAATTCTCTCGAACATTGAAGCATCGCCTGGACATGATCATCCCGAAGAATATCCGATCGAAGAGCGTATGGCTTCAGCATGGAGTCACGTGTTTGGGCCCTCTCATGCAGATAGCCAATTAAACTAATTCACAGCAATGAGAACAATTTCTACAGGTGCCTGAAAATCAGCAACTCTCGCCGAAAGAAGCAGCAGAGATGTTAACCACATTACAGAAAACGAAACCTGGCTGGCGTTCCAGCTTCGGAAGAGCCATAAACAACAGGTCTGCCTCATAAAATTTACAAGGCCTTTGCAGCACTAGTAGTTCCAACCTTGTCGAAACTATTCAATGGTATTTTGAGTGGTGCAGGGGTACCCCAATCCTTTTGGCAGCTACGGTGATTCGGCTTCGTAAGAACGGAGATTCGTCGGACGCAATGGATTACCGCCCTATAGCTTTGTTAAATACAGCGTACAAGCTGTCCACTCGAATAATTGCAGAACGCCTGCACAAAGTACTACCAAAGTTGATAAGAGTCTCTCAACAGGGGTTTGTTCGCGGGAGAAGTATCAATAAAACGGTAACGATATTGAGAAGTATTTTGGACATGAGGACCAGCAACGAAGAGATAGAATGGAACGATGCATCTGCAGTACTCTGTCTGGGCCTACGAAAAGCGTATGCCACACTGGATCGTAAATATCTACAAGCAGCTCTTGGATCATACGGATTCTCAGACAGTTTTTTTAAACTCATCCGAATTATTAACAACAGCTCAATATCTCGTAAATGGCAAACTATCTTTAAAAATGGAGAATTAAATCAAAAATTCGACAAGGATGCCCGTAAGCACCGCTTTTATTTATTATCGCGGTAGATACGTTTGGTCAAACAATTAATCGACACCCGGGGATACGGGGGATACCGGTAGCCGGTAATGGTAATATCTGACACGAATCTTCGGCTTTTGTGGATGACAGCAATTCTTTTTTTCAGTTGTCGTCGCCATCGATTCGGGGGGCTGTGCCAACTTGGCACACATTAAGAAGCATGTATTGTTGCGCCTCCGCTGCCAGGGCGTGGCGTGGAGGATGCCCCAAAGTTCGCTACAAGGCAGGCTTCTTCATCATGTCGTTTGCCATTCGCGATGTTAGCCGCCCCCCCCAATGCGGGTATAACGCTCCACAGCGTCAGACTTCCACCTTCCAAATTACTCGACCGCCAAACTATCAAATCCAGCATTAAAGAGTGCGGTTGCACCTCCACTGCGCAGTGAGTGAGACTCAAAACGTTCTGGATTGTAACCCGCCTAGCTTGCAGCGCATTTGAGCGCCTTTACGACATCTTTGACTTGCAGATTTGTAGCCACACTAATCTTGCACAATAGAGTATTTTCCGCAACACCGAGTGACTTGTGATGCCAAACAAGATTCCATGCTGCTAAAACCGGACAGCACCATTGATACCCTAAACGCTCCAGTCTACGACTGCTTCCATCGCCAAACTGGTCGGACTTACTTCCGCGGAATGTAATCACTACTGCCACCACCTCGTGTAGATTATCAGTCGGTCTCTCGTCGGAATCCACAAATGAAATATCTGACCGCTGTATTGCATACGGCAACACTTTTGCTCCTTCGGCTAAATACTCCGATCTTTTGAGAAGAAAATAGAAACCCAGCACCGAAGCCCCCCAAATGACTCGGTGCTGGGCGGACTTGAAATCGAGGAACCCGTGGAGTTTCTTGAGGATATCGGTTATGACAGGAGATTTTGGGCTACGAGGTTTGTCCTTCCTCCGCATGCCAGTGATTGCAAGTTGGTGTCCTGGTAAGAGTGCGACGCTGAAACCGAGCATCCGTCGGTGATGCCACGAGATATGGCTAATTTTCGAGAGTACGGTGTCGGCAGAATTCCCTGATCCTGTGTCCCCATCCATAGCTCCAGCAGTGAATAGCGAATAAGGCGAGTTGGTAGGAATGTTTTCGTGGGCTGTCATGTAGCCATCTCGGGGCATTAAGCAACTTGCACCATTTACACCATTGTCGCCATGTACTGCTGTACTGCGATGCCGACGACGCATCCAATGAGCAGGATTGAAGCTGTCCGAGAAGTTCATGTAGAGTCTTCTGCATTGCAGCGGCACTGTGCTCTGTGTCCAGCAAGAAGAAAAGTTAGTCCATCTGGTTAAATGAGGTTCAGTCCAAGCTCGTGAAGCTGCATACGCGATCCAATTCGTCGATCCTGGGATATGGTCGGCGGATACACGTAAATTAAAGTACACTTCGGCCAGACCAATGCACCTATTAATTTCTTGGCTGAATGAGTTCCGAGAATGCAGCTTATTGCACAACTCAACAGCGGAAGTATTGTCACTCCAACATTTTATAAGTAAAAGCTTCCCTTTGGCTAATCGGCACCATTTCGCACCCCAAGTCCATAACGCAAGAGCAATACACAAATGCTCACGGACATTGATAGAAAATCCAGATTTGTGTAGCTCGTTAATCATCAATAGTTCTTTGGCATCAAATTGTATCTGAATAAATGCATTAGCCGCAGGATCAAGCACGGCCAATCCGACGTTGGACGCATCCATATACAACTCAACGTGAGGCGCAATCGTCTCTATACTTCCGAATATCGTCAGCGGTAGCTCTGCTAGGCAGCCATGCATAAGGATTTGGGCCGAATCACCGCAAATCGGTTGCTGTGCCACCGGACAGACGTGTTTTGCCAAATCGTGGCACTGCGTTGCATTGAGATTGAATCCGTTGATAAAATGGTTAAGCAGCTCGCAAGCATGTAGCTACGTGTCGAAGAGACCCGAGGACCTAGTAAAATTCTGTTTTCGTAGCCGTGTCTCGCTGAAGTATCGCTTGTACGCGTCAGTGTGCTTTAGATACTTTGTCGCTAGGGATTGATACCGTACGCCGCACGGTGTTCCACAATAACCCGAGCGTTACTATCTCAGAGCTCCAGGCTGAGAATTTGTCCTCATTGATTGAGCGAAGTCCAAGAACAACTAGCATAGCGTGACGAAGTGCTGCTTCTGCTAACTGTAACCTATCACCTTCGTCGGGCCTCACTAAAAAAGGGTCGTCAACCCACTCGTAAGGGAAAAATGGTTCATTGTCTTTGGAATCTGGCACTGACGCAGGTGAATTTGAGCCCATGAGCCATGGTATTGCCCGGCCAAATAACGCGTAGCATGCCGGCGACCCCGACCACCCAAACGGAGCTGCCAGATCGATAATAATAATTTCTAGCTCCTTGATAAAGGCTGCCATACAAAAAAACGGGTTAGCTCGGGTACGTAAATGCCGAAAAGCACCCTTCACATCGTCGTTAAGCATCATAATTCTCTCCGTGTAACCGCATGTAGCCAAGTACTCAATTCGCCTTGCAATAATCGCGACCGATTCATAGCGCACTTTTGGAATCGAATCCGCTACCAACGCGGAATTTACCGAGTCGTTCTTCTGAAATGATAAGTCATGAATAGTGCAAACTTCCTCGTTCGGATCTCCACCCTTCTTTACCACAGCCCCTAAAGAACTGCAGGTAATTTCAGACCATCGGTCGAGGGTTTCGGCCTCCACAACCATATACTGACCAGCGTCTTGGCCTTCGCGAATTGACCTGGTCACCGCGCGCAAATAACGACGACACGAACCGTGATTCTTAGGAGGTGGACGATTCTTCATCGGTCCTTGACGCCACTCTACATCGGTGCCGACCTCTGCAATTTTAGTTAGTTCATCGAGAGGTGGATAACCTCTGAGTACGCGATGTAGTCGTTCTGGGTCAATAGCTTTGTTCGGCCTTCTGTCATTGTCGTGTTCGCCACGGATAAATTGTGTTGCTTCTTCGACTCTCATGTTGCGTGTGCGAACCAAATGGGAGAGCGACTTACACGCTGCATTGTCGATCTCGTACGGCGAAATCTCGAGCTGTTTTGCGCGGACAAATCCCATTCCACGATGTGTAATTGATATTCGGGCTTCATCGGCGAGTAATTCTTCCTCCCATGCGTGTTTGATTTTCTGTGCCGACATCAACGATAGACTAAACTGTCTACCGTTAATATATGGCGGCATTTGGTGCTGTATGCCACGGACATGTGACACTTCGTTGTAACAAGGTCTTGACCGGCAACCGCTTGTACCCTTTTTCGCCGTCCCTACCGGTGTTGCCTGTCCGGCCTTACAAAGCGATCTCTCGGGACAGGGAACCATGCCAGTCGTGCTCTTTGCTCCAATAGTTGGATGTCTACAAGGCATCTGGTGACTAGTACTTGTATCTCGCTTAAGTATCTCGTTCTGGGGTAAAGCGGATTCTCCATGACCCGCTACTTTGAGACAGCGTACTTTGTCACCCTTGCGCTTTGCTGACACCATCGTTTTACCAATTTTGCATTGCTTGTTCTCTGATACTGCGTTGACGCTAGCAGTCCTCTTTGGGTGCAGACTTGATAATACCTTGTCCGATGCAGACTTGGGGTACACATCCACCGCAGTGAATCGGTCGTTACTCAACACACCATTCACTTGTGTAGCGTCCGAGTTAAGGCGTGAGAATACCAATTTCTGCTTCTTCTCAGGTCGATTTCGGGCCGCTGCCACAAACTTGAGCTGAAAAGCTGGCCGTACTGCCCCGCTGATCTTGGATAGTCATAATTGTCGGTGCTCCTCTTTCAAGCCACCAAACCGTCTAGTAATCGCTTTTTTCACAGCTTATTTGGAACAAAATGACCATGATCACTGGGGCACGTGCCATTTGCGTCGGGTGCACAGCCTGCCTTTGAAAGGTAGCGCATACACAGACTCTTAGACTTGCCCGAGCCAGGCTCGGTTTGTACTGGAAGTTGGCGCAGCACGTCCCTCGATATCCGACCGAGACGTCTTTTACCGTCCTGCCGAGGAGTAAACTGGTAAGTTGGTGCGCGCTTCGCCCCCCCTGTTCGAGCTTCATCCGTTAATCTCTCGTTCTTGATCTCGCTGACGTGTTGCTGTGCTTTCACGAACATCCGATCCCTCAGAAGCCTGTCATCCGTTGAGCAGCGTCTCATCACTTGCCTTAAGTCACCATCGCTTTCTGCAACACTTCTAAAATCCTCTAAAACATCGTTTACCCAGTAAACAAGTGTCGACAGCTGTTTTTGACTCCGGCTAACTCTCATGAGTGCTTCTTCTATAAACCCAACGATGTGTTCGACCAGTTCGATCAACTCTGAGCAGCAGTATTCTCGGCAATAGGTGAGGTACACTTTTGCTGCTTCTACGACATCCTCTATGCGCGAAGCAGGAGTAGCTGCAGGTAGGACCGAGCTGCAAGGCGAATCATTCTCCGGAGTGCTAGAGGCTGAAGGGCGGAAGCAAGAGGGCGTAAGGCGCGATGAGGAAATTCTGAAACTAACTACGGCCGCTCGCTCCTGTGGTCTCCTACGTTGGTTTCATCTTTTGTTACCTCAACTAAAAAAGCAATTTTCACCCGTTGCTTGAAATTTCCCATTTAGAACTCTCAAGGAGCTAGGTATAGTGAAGTGAGTCCTAGACGACTTCAGAAATGTATCGGGATTGAGAGTACAACAGCAAAAGAGTATACTGATTGGCCTGGACACTGATAAACCACCAGCGAAATGAAATGGATTCCCAGTTCTACACCCTAAAACGACGTCTAGACAGCTCGGTTACTGGGTTGGGAATGCAGCAACTGCGGTAGAAAACCGGGAAATACGAATAGAATAAAATACAACGACGACTGAGAATCGTGGCGACCATCAGCAATTCGGTAGCACAAAGAATTTTAGAATTTAATGTGGTTGCACAGCCGTCAATTTTGTATACGGCAAAGCGGTTTGTTCCTTCAAAAGCTATATTACGTCGACTGGAAAACCTACAAAAATAATTTATCTGGTATGGATTAGCAAGTACAACAGCAACAAAACACAAGTAAAACCCAGCGCTTTTGTTCACGCCAAGGGCACACGGAGGCCTCGGACTACAAGAAATGGGATGCAGCGCTACAAGCAACCCGAGCTAACTTAGCTGAACGTTGGCTACCGAGGCAAAAGACAATTACGCAGCAGCATGACATCAGGCGATACACACAGGACAAACTATGACGTCGGAATGCTGTTTCTTTCAGCCTACAAGTTTGAAAATGGTCAAGCGCTTTATAAGAGAGATTCATGGGATCCCCGCAAGCAACAGCATAGAAAGTGGGACTGCTCGAGCTGTCGTGGGCACACTCAGCAAGTATTGTTCCAACTTTAGCGCAGCATGATAATATCAAACTGTAACGGGGTAAGAGATGCCGTCACTTACACTATAGGGCGGAGGAAGCTCGCAATAAAAAAACCAAGTCTTAGATTTGTGCTCTGATTTATTTAGGACCAGGGCGGCTACCCCTGGCCTCGTGTGAACCACTCAAACACATGTCTACACCTGATTGGTCAATTAGTGAGTCTGGCTCCTCACTATCAACCAATCCGGTCATGACACCTTGGCACACGCTACCCGTGCGCCACTTTACCTACTTATGTAATAACTAAAGAAATATCTACCTACTTATGTAATTGGAGTTGGGCCCATTACACAAACAGCGACTGAGACAGGGGGCTAAGCAAAGCGCATGTTTTTGGGTGAAAGAAGATATGATGAAATTTACGTCATCAGATGTTAACACGGCGGATCTATCAGATAATGTGGTACCCTTACATCAAAACTCCACTTGGCACAATAATGCAACGATACTCGACGTTCAAGGAAAGCCAATTAGACAAAAGGATTTCCCAGCATTACTCTCCCAAAGACTGAGTGACATTTTTGTATATATTGCCTTGGAGCCGACCCGTACCGGATTCAAATAAAGCCGCCGATCAAAACAATTATACGCCAAAGCTAGCAGATACTTAGATGGTGCAGAAGCTTACTCCTCAGTTTTCCGTGGATCTTTTGGTCTCACCTACACTCTTGCAAATATTCGCGTCACCGGGAGTGAATGAGGAACTTCAATGGGAGGCAATAGGCTCGGAATGTGTGGAGGCAACATAAAAATAACAGATAGCAAACTTGAGCTTTAATGAGGGTTACACTCAGAAATATGGGATGGACCTGGTTTATTAGTTATGCTACGGATGTCTTCAAACAAACTAATGACGTTTTGACATGGAGAGCGTAGAAAAAACGGAAAGGGATAGCCTTGAAGGCTCACCCTCAAGCTGTAAAATATCCGTGGACGGCCCCTTGAATTGCAAAAGAGCTTCAGCGCGGAAAATGGTTAGAAAGTAACTTTCCAAGTAGATCAAGCGCATGCAGAATCCTAATTAACGCGCGGCAATCCAAAAGATTCAAAGCCATCAGATAAACTCAGTATGGCAACAGAATGCTATATCGCAAACAACAAATCAGCTATGGAAACGGAATGGACTCTTTACGGACTACCAAAACTGGACAATATATCGGATAGCGATTGGAGCTCTCAATCTGTTTTATGAATGATGACCCCAATGCAAAAAATGCCCCGAACCCACTTGCTCATCAATAAACGAAACAATCGACCATACCATTGGGGAGTGTGATAAAGCTCAAGGAGTATGGAAACACTGGATGGACCATTGATTAGCTAGAGATTCGTCAATACGTGAAAGATCAACACTACAACCATTCGCAGCCGCCAGCCAACCGCCCGCGATTACGAAAGAATTTCTTGCAAACGCTTAGCAATGCATAAGTAAATGGACACCGCAACATGAAGTCGCTATGAAGACATTGTGGATTATATGGTCCACGATAACACCAACGCTATAATGGAGACTACGCAATCGACATGTCTTCAATTAACTCCCTTCCAACATAAAGGAAATAGCGTCCATCATATGGGCAGCATGAACTTTGCAAGTCATGGCTGTTGCCAGCGCGTGGAAATCGCAACCTGAAAGAAGTATACACGAATATTCTTCAGAAGCGTGCCATGCAGTAATGAAACTTTCAATTCAGGAGGCCACACACACAGATTTCTCGGTATGGCGGCAACTGTCCCATAAGCAAAGCTCCCTTTAAGGAGGAGGATGGTTGACCTACCGTTTAGAAAGGGGGGAGAATGGAAGTTGACCGCACCGGGAAGCGTCCTGTTTCTTGCACAATAATTACACAACAACTATGGAAATGTTCGATTGAAGCAAGGCACAGCCATAGCTATGAACGATGAAACTAGTACCGTTTTTCTACAAGTAGATAGTCTGGAGAAACCACCTTCAGTCGAACACAGCTTTCAAGAAGGAGATCGATCAAACACAGAACAACTAGACCTGTTTTATGTGTCCAATGGGTCAAGCCAACACACAATTCCCTGCGAGTGGCGAAGATGCTCGCTAGGAGGAAAGAAACAAAGAGATATTTCTTCTCAAAAGAGAAACGCAACAATGACCCAATGAGTGTCTTCCTAGAGACAGAGGCGAGCGGTCCACGAAGAGACTCAGCCACGGATGAAACAATACGAAAGACGATCACTCTGCTTGATCGTCGTAATGCATATCAGGCTTCTATAGAAAAGAAAAACTAAACCAAATAGAAGGCCAACTTCTCTATCGATAGCTGTTGTTCACACTGAACACTACCAAATCCGTCAAGGGTGTCAAAGTACGTTTTGCTCTAATTTACTAATTGTTTTATGCAATTTGGTTTGAAATTTGTGTGGCGAATTTTGTGCAAATCGGTCTTTGCGATTTTTGCCAGGAAAACCGCTTTTTTACTGAAAATTATTAAACAGTAAACACCTTTTTACCAATGTAAATGAAGATGTTGTACAGTAAAACGAGCTACCTTGCTAAACAGAACAATAAAATACTTGAAACGCTATATTGCACATACTCCACCATTATGTGACGTACCGTTTCGTCTCAACGGACCGCAACACGAGGTATACGGCGCCTGCTCCAATTATTGTCTCCAGTGCAATTTCGTCCACAAAAAAGTAATACGAAATCGCGTACCATTTTGCAAAGGTTATTCCCATGCATATGTCCTCAAAATGCTCAGCTTTCCCGGTGTAATCTCTGTTGGACCTTTAGCTTTGAGATCCACAATTAGTTTCAATTTATCAACAGTCTTTGTCCTGCTTATTATTTTTAAAGAGATGGATGTATCTGCTGAATACTGTATGCCGCGTTTTACCGACTTCTCCTTGCCGAAAGGCAAATTAACTTACTCTTCAGAGCGATGCGAGTAGCGAATTTGATTGTCGGACAGTCGCTCGTCAGCAATTGAAATGTTGATAAAACTGGAAATGCTTGGGTCCAAAAAAACGTAAACTATTAAGGTTACCACCCGTTGTGCCTCTTCGCTCGTGGTGTTGTAGTATGATGTAGTGGAGAGTCATGAACGGCTCGTTGGGGAGCTTGGCGCAGGGCCCGCCTTCGCAAATATCGCGCTCTTGCCTTCGTTGATTTGGGGCGCTATCGCGCCTATCTGAAAAGCTAAAAAACAAATGGTCTAGTTATTCATTTTTACTTAAAACCCAGCCTAATATGTTTCTAACGCCTTCCATAATTGTAAGGATAGCTTCCTCATTAAAAAGAGACCATTTTCCTAACAAGAACTCACCTCACGTGCTGGGATCTATCGACAACGGATCGAATGATCTCAGTGTTCTGGTACACGTCGGACGTGGCCAAGGGCATACACACCATTTTCCCTAGAGCAGACAGAGGACGCAGACCGCAATCGATTAAAGACTGTACCAAGGGACTAAAGCCTTTAGTAAAGGTGCTTTCGAAGAAGCGGAAGGTGATGTTTTCTACATCATGATACCCGATGGATAATTTGACCTGGTGAGTCTTTGCGGTGGATGCTGTGTCGACAAGTATTCCGGCAACAAGTCGGTTTGGAACAAAAAAGGCGAGAGATTGAGTCGGGAGTAAATTCTAGCTGCTACATTATTAACAGCGAGATTTTTGTAGGGTTTGTCTTTTCTTGTTTCTGGTACCGAGGTATCTAGCTAAGGTATTCGTTAAGTCTTCCTGATCTATTCGTGAATTTACATTGGGGAGTGTCCGAGCATTAGCATCACTTTTCCAAGTATTTGCACAGCGCATCAACTCACTTGGGGACGGTTCTTTCCTAAAAGGAAAAAAAGAGCGCGACTAAACACCAACATACGGTTCATCAGACGGCTCAGTAATGTTCGAGCAGGGATTGCCGCTCTCACAGCTCGAAGCGCAGCACTTGTCAAAGGCCTCATTACTTAGATGACCCTTCTCCTGGCAGCAAACGGCGATGTTCACGTTCAGTTCGGAGTAGACGCCTCCTCCTCCACAGGCTGGCCGACAGACCCTCAGCTCTTGGGCTGCGGTGAAGGTAGTAGCCACAACGCCAATGACGGCGACAAAATACGTCTTGATATTCATCGCTGCTGCTTGGTCTTGTTTGCTTCTCGTCAAATTCGAAACTGGCATATTGACGGGATCCAGACCTTCAGATTTGTAAACATCATGGATCACACGATGACGCCCAAGAAGAGGCTGTGAACAAATGTAGACTACAGTATTCTGTATAGACCATATCCCATATATATCTATAAAAGTTTAGATATCAACTACCGAAGGTGCTCCATGAATCATTTATTTGGGAGAGACCTTATTACTGTACTTAAGTATTGTTTATCATTGAGGATTGGTTTACTTCTGAGTAATGGTAATTATATAATAGGAGGATAAAATTGGAACTGGATTAAGGCACCAAATAGGGCTAGGGTGTAAATGGAGGGAGTGATGCAGCTCATACGAAACGGAGTTTAATGAATTCGTGCTAGTTCTTTAAAGTGTAAACGCTTCAGAGCTTGTCTTGAGCATGATCTAACTAGTTATACTCAGGTGCTCCCTTGATCATGCAGAGCTGCAGCCAACAAAGCGCTTAAAAGTAGATTCCGAAGTGAGTCCATTTAAAGCAAACGATTCTCGTTCCTACTTCCTACTTTTCCTGCCTTCCCTGACGCCGTGCTTCGTGACAGCACTCGCCACCAGTCATTGTTTCTGGATTATGAATGTCGCTGTTGACGGGGCACATATGTAGATTAAGCAGTCGAGGTGATGATGCGGTCTTCGCGGTTGCTTGTTGTTGTCGGTCTATCATCATGGTCCATGATGATGCGACAGCACGTTGCACACTATTTAATAAGTGCCCTAGCGCTATTAATACTGTACAAGAGCGCTACTATGGTGATAATGTTGCCGCCGCTAAAGCTGGCTTTCAGGATTTGTGCGACATGACATCCATCCCTTTGTAGTAAAAACTTTTAGTCACCCACTTTAAATTATACATTAAGTTCTGGGTTTCGTGCCCTGTTTAGTGTCTAGGGGTTTGTGTTTTACATGTTAAGCTGTTTGGTGCCCCAACTTATAATATTTTACGCCTTCTTGTTTGGTGCCTCTATCCTTGGCCATATTTTTTTTGCCAGACGATAGCAGGATTGTTGTATTGTGCGCGATGCAGATGTTAATACTCTGTTGTAGTTTCACATTCATTTTACTATATTTATCCCTGTATTTACGGGTTTTGTGTGTAGCACATAATGATCTTGTTTCTCAAGGACAATAAGTACTGGGACGTTACTACCGTCGGCGGATGCATGTACGAAATGGTGAGCATACAGGTAAATGTAGCCTTCTGTTTGGATTTTAATCTAATTGGAATAAAGAAGCCTTATATGCACGAGGACTCTCGACGATGAGGAAGTGGAAACATGTTCAATTAATGCACTGATATATTATTTTGTAATGTTCAAGCTGCACTTATTTTTCTTTGTTTATACAGATCTGCCCTACGCTATTTTTTTGCCGCAGATCCAGGAAATATACTGGTTGTGTATCTAGAGAGCGTCCTTGTCCACCACCTGGAAATCTTGCAGTGCGATCTTGCCTCGACCATCTCGATTAAACACGAAGCGCTCGGGTAGTACTTGGACTGCATCAGGGGTCACAGAGCGTATACGGTGAAGTGCTTTCTCATACATAAGAGAATAGATCTGACAAGTGGTCACTATCCAAGATTAGTGACAACACCAAGTGGTTAGGGAGGATCTGGATCGCCCGGCATGGATCCACTGCTCGAAGTGGATTGGCCAAGATGAAGTGGCATCCTGTATGGGTCGACGATGGATCTGGTATGGATAACGTAGGGGGAGGCAGGATCCACCAAGTGGAGACTCGGATCCATCCTTACCTGATTACATCTAGGGGTATGGAATATACCATGTGCAGGTGGATCAAGTGGGGATCCTATGAATGAAGGATGTAGGTGGTATCCGAAGGTTGATCTGGTATCAACGACAAACGAGAAGGCAAGATCCACCACAATATGTCTCAGATCCCACACTTCCGAGTCCGGATCCAAGAGGGTGAGATCCCACACCCACACGGAGCGACTTGAATCCAGGATATGGGGATGTTGGATATAACGAATCGCGAGCTTTCGTGGAGTGATGAAGATAACAGACGGTCGTAAGACGATGTTGGAAGATTGAAGAGCTCAGATCTATGAAGAGCGTACACTTGTAGTGAGGTGGATCAAGGAAACCTGGATCCAGACAATTGTACCCATGATGTGACGACCATAATGATTACGCCATGGATCCGGTGGATCTGATGATAATACAGCTGGGATGATGGGCCAATGAGAAAAGGGACATGTAGCCGATCCTGGTAGGAGATTTGGCAGGTAAAAGACATAGAAGGTAGAAATCCAGGCAGGTATAGGCTTAATTATCATTACAGCTCTCAATTTGCACAGTATCACGCAAGTGCCCTCATGCCCTCAAGAATCGGAACTGCATTGGCCGTACGAGCTCGGTGAAGGTTGGGAATTGCGAAACTGGTGTTGATAGTATAACTGGATAATACATTGGCCAGATCCTACAGCCTAGTGAGCTTTCCTTTACACGTGCAGATCCGAAAGGTTAACCGGATTTACTACTTGGCCAGGTGTACCTAAGAGGCTCTCCACTCTCAAGATCCCGTCACAGGAGGCGGCAAGTACGACGAAAAGGAAAACAAAGGCAAGAAAATGCACCCGCAAGACAACCCTACAGCCAGATCCCAGATCTAGGCCCTGGATCCACTACTCGCTTAGGATCCAGAAACATCTACGGACGCAGAGTGGAGATCTTACCACTACTGCTCCACCTTATCCCCACGTCTCGCCAAGACACTCAAGCTTCACCACTTGAACGCTTCGAAAGTTACCGAGAGAGCAAGATCTCGCCCTACCGACGGGTACACAATGTGAGGAAAGTTCAGCAGATCACGGATCATAGGGGGGCCCAGTCGGTGTCTGGGTGCTGTGGGTAAGCTGGATCCAGCAATCTCGCAGATTTTGCTGATCCTGCTACACCACACGTAATTCGGGACCTAGCACGCCTAAAAGAGTAGTGTGACCGGCTACCGACTCGTATTTGAATTCGTATCGCTTGAGCGAGCATTTGCTTAGAGGCTCGAGGCTTTCGGACATGTTAACGTTGTGTATATTCTGTAGGGCGTCCGCATATTTTTCCACCGTCACGTTAGCTGCAAGCCCACCACCTTTTCCGCGAATTTCGAAGCGAGTGTCGCCACGCAGCGGAAGGAGATACAGTGACACAAACAACAAGAACCAGCACGCGATACTACCAGCAGGGGGAAAGAGAGATGTCGCTTGCCGTCATATTGGTTAAGTGAGATAGTGTAGCGCTGGAGGCACTGGTTCTACAGCCGGCCGCCGCATCATCATGTCCAATGACGATCAACGAGCTACGACAACTATATGTGTGCCACGTCAACAGCGTCATTTAAAAATCAAGGAACAACGGTTGGTGGCGAGTGCTGCCACGAAGCACGCCGCCAATGAAGAGTAGGAAGTAGGAACAAGAATCGTCTGCTTTTAGTGAACTCACTTCGCAATCTACTTTCAAGCGCTTAGTTGGCTACGTTGCTAACAATACCTACCCAAGACGACGATGGCTGGTTTCGGCGCTGTGGATCAAGACGGAGACGCCGAGATAACCGTCCCCCAGCCGATCTTCGAGCTCACCAAAGCGCCCAAATTGACCGCATGAAGCCAACCAGTGTTGGTCATATTCCTACGAGGCCGTCGTCAGTATTTGAGCAAGGTTCGAGAGCGATGTATGGTCACCGGCGAAGACCAAGAGAATGTGAGGTTTAGCATCAAGAGCTCTGTTGAGCCTCGGATCCTTGAGCATCTCGCACACTATGTGCTGCGGATCCCAGTCGCGGATGTGACGAAAGAGGCACTGGAACGCGAGATGGAGAGGAAGGCCGGTAACATGATGAATGATCATGTGCCGGATGGGGAGAAGCTGTTTGCCGAGGAGCTGAAGATGGACCTGAAGGAGGCCGACATCGAGGCTCGCGTGTCAAAGTACTTCATGGACTTTGACAGATTGGTCGAGGGTCAAGATTTGTCTACATGGATGGGTCGAGGTATTGTCTCAGACGTTGCTGGTAGACAACGAATGAAACCTCGCTGCAAGTTGCTGATAACTAACCTTCTGCCGGATGTGCTGCGAGTGGACGTGGAGCGGTTGGTGGGCATGACCCATCGTGAAGCAAAGACGAACGATGTTATCTTGTACGATCTAATTGTCGAGAGGGCGGTTCGTCAGTCGCATTATCACCTAATGCAGGCTGAGTCCAAACAGGGTATTCATGTCAGCGACAAGGTCAAGAGGAGCCAAAATGATAGTACTCGTCAAGGTGAGAAAACAAGAGACGCTTCAAAAGTGAGCAAAACGACTGCAGTGAAGAAGAGAGCCTCTCGGCGGCCACCAAGGGATGGCTGCTTTGTATGCAAGGGTCCGCATCGTGTCGCGGAATGTACCACTACTACAACAGAGCAGAAGGAAGAGGCGCGTTGGGCTTGGGCTGCGCGAAGGACGGAAAGACTCAGGCATATCGCTACGGGTAGAGTAAGTGGGCATACTGCAACAATCAATGGAGTCATGGAGGTGCCTTTGTGCGCGGACGCTGGTGCAGGCAGCAACGTTCTAACGCGTGGCATGGTGAAGGAATTGTGTACACTGGACAGCAGTGTGGTAATGAAGCCTCCCACTGTGGTAAAGGTGGCCGGAGGCACCACTTTGGAGTGCAGGAACTCGGTTAAAATTGACGTGCGCATCGGCAATGCAGCAGGTCTGTGCACCTCACTCGTGTGTCCTGTCTAGTATTGGATGGTGACGAGGATGAATTCCTGCTGAGTCGGTCGACGCTGAAGGACATCGGCACAGGAGGACAAGAGTCAAACTCCACAAGATGACACAAAATCGACCGAAAGCCGACGCGAAACACAACGTGCCTTAGTGAATATGCGTCGGTCGTTATGGAGACAAGATAATGAGCGAGAAGGAGATGTTAATGCGCTAAGCTACATAACTTTCCACTGAGCTGGCGAAAAGAAACAAGCAAGAAATTAGATGTTTAGCTGCTTCGCGACAGTTGGAGAGACGGGTGCAAGGGGAGCAGCAGAGGGGTTTACTGAGGGCAGAGGTTGTTGAAAGCGAGACTCAGCTATCGGATACTAGGAGAAGAAGCTGGAGAATAAAATATGCTAATAAATTTTCGTTTTGAAGCTCAGTAATATACATTGAATTGTGAGGAGAAATCGTAAGGCAGTTTTCTGACGATATAGAGATGTGTGTTGATTGGTTAAAATACATGCGCTAAGTGGCGTCGGTGGGTAACTTGATCATATAACACTAGAAGGCCTGCAACTGCTGCCCCCAAGGTAAGATGTCTTGGCACCCCGCATCCTATCCTACCGTCGGCTCACTCCGCTTGGCGCGTTTGCGCTTTCAAAAAGGTTCTGACAGTGCGTTCATATTGCAGACCCAGTCGCTTTTTCGATCTCAACCGTGATATGGCGGACGAACATTTTCCATTTTGAAAGCGTGTTGGCTCTTTGCCGGCTTGACAGATCACGGCTTGGAATTCGGTAAAGCGGTGAAAATCCTAGCGTTTTGTTTCCGAACCACCATAACATCCACGCCGTGAGCGGGTCTGCGCTGGGAAACGCAAAGTCAGCTAGTAGGAAATGGAACTTGCCGCCCCAGAAGTGTACATTTTGACTGCTTTCTGAAGGAGACTTTGTGGGCTGGGTTGCTGAACATGGCACACCTATGCCAGCATCTGCAAGTAGCTGGCGTATTGTTTGTGCTAACACGTCCCGCGTGATATTACCGGCCGCAACACCCTTTTCATCGAGCAAAATTTCAACTCCACTGAGCAAAGTTATCGGTAATTGTTTAATTGACTCGCGTAGGTCCTCCAATTGTTTGTAAATCTCAATATGAGGTGGGATACCAGTGGATTGCATCCAAGGCGAGTTGGACGTTATAACCTGCTGCTTCAGGCTAGTCATTACAGAGTCGTCTCTGAATAAAAATGTTGAGAGCAGCGCGTGGTTAAAAGGTAGTTGCTGTCGAAGAAAATCCGCGTGGTTCACTAGTGCAGCGACACACAACTGCAGACTGTCCTAGTTTTCCGTCAGCAGCAAGAGAGAGGAACATCCGTCGAACACACGCATCAACCTGGCTGTAACTGGGGTCGATGAAATGAGGCGGTAACGAGGAAAATTTACTGCTGTTAAGCGGTAGGCCTGCTACAACACGGCCGAGATACTGGTCCCCTGCACTTTCATAGCGAAAATATCTGTCTTGGACACTTTCTAGGGACCAACCACAGCGAAGACAGATACTTACGATGGAGGGGCCACCAGTGGAGCCACCCGATGCATATGATGCCACTCCTTTGCAAATTGAGTGTGTACCGAGGAATTTTGCATCAGAGTCATCCTTGAGGCACTGTGATAGCGCCTTACCGAACCGTAGTTTTTGATTAGAGCCTGGAAAAAGGGCACCGGGTTGAAGCCGTGGGTGACACGCTAAATAAACCCCTAATGCAGTCAGCCAGCACGTCACAAGCGACCCAGGATAAGTGTAGATATGTCGTGGATCTTTAGGGCCGCTTCCTTCTTGGTTGGTTTTCCTTTTGGGTAGCACAATGCCGATGCTGTCGTCGGCACCCACCAAGTGCGAGGTTTGGATAGTCTCCACAGATTTTGATCGGCACATTAGTTCCACTGCGCTGTCAGGAATAAATGGGCAAACCCACCATCATGCCGAGCTAGAGTCGACTTGCACACCGCTACGTATCGTGAATATGTAAGTGGCCGTTTTCCAGATTCGCGTCCTTGACCGGTTTGGTCACGATCAGCCTCTAAGCGCTTTAGACCAGAAAAAAGCGTTGTCATTTTCTCGCCGTACTCGCTTGGGAGGGGCAACTGGTGGCGTCGATACAGATCCTTCATTGCGCTCCTATACCCTCCGAGGGTACAGGTCGTCAGTTTATCTTGCTTGTCGACGAGGATCGCCTCAAAGTCCTTGGCCTTAAACTTCCTCGGGTCGAGATTTCCGGACGCGTCGAAGAAGCGTTGAGGGTTGGCTATGCTTTTGTTTGCTAACACCCATTGGCGAATTCCTTTTAGATAGCTGCGGTATCGGGCTATGGTGCCGTCAGAAATGCACCGTGCTCGAACGCCATCCCCATCTAATCTCTCTTGGCCAGGTGCGTCCACTTCCTGGCGCTGATCACGAGCGATTCCGTGTGAGCTCATCGAGCGCGTTTCTGCCAATGATATCACTGATTTCTACGTAAGGCAGATTTCTTACGCTGTCCCATACAAAGGCCGTTGATGCCCACCCCAGTGATTAGCCAATAGAAACCTGAGCAATGCTTTTCATCATTCTTAGAAATCGTAAGACCGCTGCCTTACGCATGACCTTTAGCTTGTATTGCTGCCTTACGAAAGCGCATGAATGAATTGTGAGGAGAAATCCGTAAGGCAGTTTTCTGACGATATAGAGATGTGTGTTGATTGGTTAAAATACATGCGCTAAGTGGCGTCGGTGGGTAACTTGATCATAAAACACTAGAAGGCCTGCAACTGCTGCCCCACGTGCAAGGTAAGATGTCTTGGCACCCCGCATCCTATCCTACCGTCGGGACACTCCGCTTGGCGCGTTTGCGCTTTCAAAAAGGTTCTGACAGTGCGTTCAGATTGTCTGCTTTCATCGCTTCACGTATAAGGCGAGTGAGGGTACTCACCTTAAGCTGCGTGTTTCTTCGAGCCCGAATAGTGGGGAGTAACTTGAGTCTGCCCATGCATTGTGCGAATAGCTTCTCAGCCTCTGTCTTTGTGTGCATGTTTGTTGCAGACCCAGTCGCTTTTTCGATCTCAACCGTGATATGGTGTACGAACATTTTCCATTTTAAAAGCGTGCTGGCTTTTTGCCGGCTTGACAGATCACGGCTTGTTATTCGGTAAAGCGGTGGGTATCCTAGCGTTTTGTTACCGAACCACCATAACATCCACGCCGTGAGCGGGTCTGTGCTGAGAAACGCAAAGTCAGCTAGTAGGAAATGGAACTTGCCGCCCCAGAAGTGTACATTTTGACTGCTTTCTGAAGGAGACTTTTTGGGCTGAATTGCTGAACATGGCACACCTATGTCAGCATCTGCAAGTAGCTGGCGTATTGTTTGTGCTAGCACGTCCCGCGTGATATTACCGGCCGCAACACCCTTTTCATCGAGCAAAATTTCAACTCCACTGAGCAAAGTTATCGGTAATTGTTTAATTGACTCGCGTAGGTCCTCCAATTGTTTGTAAATCTCAATATGAGGTGGGATACCAGTGGATTGCATCCAAGGCGAGTTGGACGTTATAACCTGCTGCTTCAGGCTAGTCATTACAGAGTCGTCTCTGAATAAAAATGTTGAGAGCAGCGCGTGGTTAAAAGGTAGTTGCTGTCGAAGAAAATCCGCGTGGTTCACTAGTGCAGCGACACACAACTGCAGAGTTTGTCCTAGTTTTCCGTCAGCAGCAAGAGAGGGGAACATCCGTCGAACACACGCATCAACCTGGCTGTAACTGGGGTCGATGAAATGAGGCGGTAACGAGGAAAATTTACTGCTGTTAAGCGGTAGGCCTGCTACAACACGGCCGAGATACTGGTCCCCTGCACTTTCATAGCGAAAATATCTGTCTTGGACACTTTCTAGGGACCAACCACAGCGAAGACAGATACTTACGATGGAGGGGCCACCAGTGGAGCCACCCGATGCATATGATGCCACTCCTTTGCAAATTGAGTGTGTACCGAGGAATTTTGCATCAGAGTCATCCTTGAGACACTGTGATAGCGCCTTACCGAACCGTAGTTTTTGATTAGAGCCTGGAAAAAGGGCACCGGGTTGAAGCCGTGGGTGACACGCTAAATAAACCCCTAATGCAGTCAGCCAGCACGTCATAAGCGACCCAGGATTAGCGTAGATATGTCGTGGATCTTTAGGGCCGCTTCCTTCTTGGTTGGTTTTCGTTTTGGGTAGCACAATGCCGATGCTGTCGTCGGCACCCACCAAGTGCGAGGTTTGGATAGTCTCCACAGATGTTGATCGGCACATTAGGTTCCACTGCGTTGTCAGGAATCAATGGGCAAACCCACCATCATCCCGAGCTAGAGTCGACTTCACACCGCTACGTATCGTGAATATGTAAGTGGCCGTGCAGCGGGGCTGCCGTAGCTTTAGTGTCAGAGGAAGACGTTCGACTCAAAGAGTCACTAATATTAAGCTCCTTATCCAAAGGACACTTACAGCCCAAGACCAGGGCTCAAAGTTAATACCTTAACTTTTATGCTTCAAAACCAGAAGTGTTTTATTTACTATTATTGCGGCCAAGCCGCCTAGGTGTAAATGTATATGTTTAACTATCTAGCATAGTTAAACCTAATCAAATGCATAACGTGTGGCTTTCAGCCAACGTACTGAGAGACCTTGTTAACTCTCCAACTTATGTACTGAGAGTTTGTTAGCTCTCCGGGTACTTCGTACCCCTGTGTGTTCGACACCATGTAACCCCGTTACACTCTCCCCCACTAAGATGAGAACATTCCGTTCTCAAAACTTTCCTCAGCGAGGTCACGTCTTGTTAAGACGGCGGAGGTTACTACACCTCACACCAGCGTTGTACAGCTCCGTGAGCTCACAAACGCCTACGCATCATTAATGCCCAACTTCTCGTCGTCGGCCCACGGCCCAATGTTCCAAGCGCAGCGCGCATCTTGCTCTCAAGCGGTATCAGACCTACGCTCGCGCTCCGCGCCTACTCCAAGAGCTGCAAACCGCTTAGAGCAATGCTCTTGACTCATTCGAGTCGTCGACAACAGCTCAGCGGTTGAACACTCGCTTCACAAGCGATAGGTCGGTGGTTCGAACCCACCAGGGCACAGCCCTCTCGTTCCATGAACGATTGTTCCCGCTTGGACAAGCTTAAGGGCAACACCCTTATAGCTCAATAGTTGAGCGTTGGCTTTGGAAGCCCCAGGTCGGTGGCTCGAAACAAACCAGGGCACAGCCCTCTCTTTCCATGAGCCGTCGCCCTTGAATGGACAAGCTTAAGGGCAACCCCGTTTCAGCTCAGTGGTCGAGCGCTGGCTTTGGAAGCCACAGGTCGGTGGTTCAAATCCACCCGGGCGCAGCCCTCTCATACTATGAGTAGTCCGCTCTCGGACTGACGTACGGGCATCGCCCTTATAGTTCAATGGTAGAGCTCCGGCCTGTCAAGCCAAAGGCTAGTGGTTCGATCCCCGTCCTGGGCACCACTTTAGCTGTTACAGCGCATCCACATTTGGATCATGCTCATCGAGCAAGTTGTTTCAAACAACTATGCGTCTATCGTGTTCAGCACAACACAATGCACCTGCTTCCTTCGGGACCATGTCCCTAACACTACGTGGTCTCTCCACCTCCTGCTCCCGCTGCGAGCACCGCTCATACGTACGAGCTGGCTGCTGCAGCCACTGGTCAGAGCCTGAGCTCAACTACTGACCTGATCGCTCCCCACGCTAGTGGGAGGCGCCCAGCGCCTGGCGACGCTGTCGCACGCCATGGTGGCGCTTCGGTACATGATGTGCCCGGTCGTAAGCGTCAACGACGTCAGGGAAATCTTTCCGGAGGATAACCTCAACCTCCCATGAGTTCTGTGAGTGAGGGTAACCCCTCCACTTCACCAAGTACTGGGTACGACCCTGGCGTCTACGCCACGCCACAAGGTGTTCCACGTGAAAGTGGAGCTCACCATGCTCATCGAGCAGAGCAGGAGGAGGCCTTGCCTCAGCTGGGCTCTCGCGGGGAGAGTCAGCACCTGCCGGAACGGCGTCTGCGTCCATACGACGCCGGCGTCCACGACGCGAACGTTCACGTTCACCGCCCATCGGTCGATCTCGAAGCGATGATCCACCTTCTGGATAGGTTAGAGCCACCACTGTTGACTCGCAACCAGGTCTCGGGACCTTGAGCGTCCAGTCTCTCGGGCTGAACGTTCAGCTTGCCTTGCTCCTGCATCTCGAGCACTTCGCTCCGCGACCTGGTGGCTCTGCCACATGCTGTTGATCAGCCATCTGTGGATCCACCACTTGCTGTCGTTCAGCCTCCGTGGCTCTACCACTGCTGCCTGCAGCGTCATGGTCCAACCACGTTGGGTGCCAACACCTCCGCGTTCACTGGAACAGAGTTGGGATGGGGGTTTAAACCAAACCCAACCTGAGAGGACGCGGGGGGCGGGGCATCTTTTTTTTGGGAGAGTGGGAGACTTTTAGGTTGAGCCCCTTTCGGGCCGCCACCCTAGTACGTTCCTTTGAAAAGGGGGGTGTAATTTTTTTTTTATTTTTATTCTGAAAGACTGCAGACACTGCATGAGTAGGTAGGTTTTTAGCGTTTAATAAAACTTGGTCTCCGACCTCACACCTCTCAACATTGCTTCTGCCCTTGGCATCTGCATGTTCCTTCTGCGTGTCTTGGCTTTCAGCCATAGCGTCGCGTACTTGACGCATTACGCTCAGTCTCAAAGAGACAAAGTCATCGACTTGCTTGCGAGCCGCGACAGGGCTGACATCAGCTAGCCGCTCGGCTATCCCTCCCCCATCAAGCCCTGAGCCACTGTGTGGCGGCGTCAGTGGGACGCGAGGGTTAACCAAGCCGTTCACATAGAACGGAGTGTATTCTGTCGAGGCGTGCACTGCATTATTAGATGCGAACTCAACGAGTGGGAGCATCTGGCCCCAGCGTTTTGGCGCCTCAGCGCATACGCTTCGGAGGGTATCCTCCACAACGCGATTCACGCGTTCGGTCTGACCATCGGTCTGCGGACGGTCCGCTGTGGACATGTCCAAACGAGTGCCGAGCACTCTGAAGAGGGGTGTCTACAACTTCGCGGTGAAGCGCGGGTCTCGATCCGAGACAATTGCCTCAGGCAAGCCATGTTGGCGAAAGACTCGGTCTAAAAACAGCAACGCTGTACCTTCACCATCAATGGTGTTCGGCACTGCCGCTAAATGAGCCATCTTGCTCAATCGGTCTACAAAGACCACTATACCCGTGTTTCCCGCCTTATCCTTGGGAAGGCCAAACACAAAGCTCATACTCATGGACTGCCAGCATCCCTTGGGGACAGGCAAACTCGCCAATGGCGCTGCCGTGTTCGGCGCGGACTTTGTCCGTTGACACGTCTCACACGTGCTTACATAGGTGCCAACCCACTTATACATCTTGGGCCACCAGTACATCGAGCTCACCGAGCCATAGGTCTTCTCCCGACCTCCACGGGCGTATCATGATCCTCATAGAGGATTCGATACTTTAGATCCTCATCGTGAGGAACGACTACACGAGGGTTATCCTCAGCGTCGGTGCTGTAGTACAGCAGGCCGAGTATCGATGCAGCCTCGCGCGTAAGCGCGCAGACAATTCCTTGTCAGAGTCTTTAAACTCTTCGCTCCCAAGAGCCCGTAGCAGCGCTACGCACATGTCGTCCTGTGCATACGCTCTGCGTATCAAGTCAGGCACTGACGACGTCACTGTCGCGACATGAGCTAATTCGTAGTCCGGCCTGCGCGAGAGCGCATCGGCCACTTCATTAAGCCGCCCCGGCTTGTACTTCACCTCGAAGTTATACTCGGCAAAGAAGGAAAGCCATCTTGCCATTCTCTAAGAGAGATGAGGCGACTGTGTCGCAGTGTCTAGCGACGCATGATCAGTAAAGATCACAAAAGACTTAGAGCCTAGCAGGTGTACCCTGAATTTGACTAGAGCATACTTCATTGCAAGTAGCTCTTTTCATGAGCTAAATAGTTCTTCTCTGCAGCTTTAAGCTGGCGAGACTCAAACGCAATCACGCGCTCACTCCCTTCCGCGTCTGCTTGTAGTAAAGCACAACTGATTGCAAAATCGGAGGCGTCACAGACGACGCTAAACGGACTATCCGGGTCCGGTAGCGCAAGGATCGGAGCCTGGAGGAGGCTCTCCTTCGCAGCCTCAAAGGCTCCGTCGTGCTCGACGTTCCAGCACAATGGTGCGTCCTTCTTAAGGAGATCTGATAATGGCCGAGCCATTTCCGCGTAGTTCGCGCTGTACTTGTGCAAGTAATTGGTTAAGCCTAGCCACTTGCGTAAATTCTTTTTGGTTCTTGGGAACCGGCCAGTCCACGATGGCCTTGACTTTGGCAGGGTCTGCTCTTAAGCCTCGCTTCCCAATGAAGCACTCGAGGAAGGGTATTTCCTTCGCGCCAAAGACGCACTTGTCCAAGTTGGCATACAGCTTATTAGTGCGCATGCACTCGAGCACCGCTCGCAAGTGGCCAATGTGGTTTTCCACGTCTGACTTTCCGTGCTCAGCACGACTATGGACGAATATATCGTGAAAGTACGTTTAAGCGTACGCCCGGTGGGGCCTAAACAACTGCGTCACAAAACGATTGAACGTTGCTGGTGCGTTCGACAGCCCCTGGGGCATCACCAGCCACTCCCAGAGCATACCGCTCGGAGTACTCACCGCTGTCAGCGGAATGTTGCTCGCTTTCATGAGCAATTGGTAGTAGCCATCGACCAAGTCGAGCGCGCTGTACAACGTACAGCCTACCATGTTGTTCTGCAGAACATCCTTGCGAGGAATCAGCGTTTGCGCCTGGATAGTGGCCGCATTTAGCTTGTTAAAAGCATGGACAATGCGCCACTTGCCGTTCGGCTTTCTGACACAGAACGTGGGTGTCGAGTGTGGAGACTTACTCTCCCGCACCATCCCTGCCTCGTGCTTCGCACGGAGGAATGCGTCAATGACGTCACACTGCTCTCTCGGCAAAGGCCATTGCCGTGTTACGCAGTATTTGGTTCCAGGAGCCAGGTCAATCTCGTGACACACGCCTCGATCCGGAGGCAGGCCCGTCGGTGGGTCTTTCGAGACAACGTCTCCATACTCCTTCACCACCGGGTAGAAGGGATCCGAAGGATCTTTGAGGATCGCCGATCCACTTCTTGCGCTCAGCGCCTTCTTGGTGTCCTCTAGGACCGCGTCGTCCACGACGGATGAGGAGTTCAACTCCTCCTCAGGTCCTAGCAGGACCACCTCGGCTAGCTCGCCTGCCTTTAAGGCTTCGCCAAACTCGGCAATGGACATCTCGTCCAGCTCTAGCAGAGCATCTGCAGCGGGCAGAGTGTCAAGGCTGATATCGCCTTCTACCTCCCCCGTCACTCCGTTAACGAGTGTATACAGCTGTTCACAGCAATCACGTGGAGCATCACCGCTCGTCACGTTGGACACATCGTCCGACGTCGAAGACGTCACAGACGCCCTGCGTCTTCTTCTCCTCTCCCTCCGCGACCGAGCCCGGTCGGATGAGGGCGGTGTGGCGACATCTCCGTCACCATCACCAGGTGCAGCAGCACCATCACTCCTCGAAGAGGATACAGTGTCTCGCAAGACACTCGGCTGAAAGCCAAGAGGTTCTTGACCTTCACACAGTGAACTTGGTGTCACTTCACCTGCATCGCCTGGGCCACGCCCATGATGCCTTGACTCGCAGTCGACCGCGACCCTCGGGTCACGCAGCGGTAGGTCATCGACCAGATTCGTACCACTCTGTGGATTACGCGCCACTCCGCGCTCGTCCTCACCAGGACCCAGCTGTTGGTCATTGACCTGACCTGCACCGCTCAGCGGATAACGTGCCGCACCACGTACGCCCTCAGGGCAAACAGCAACCTCGTGGCTAACAATTTCGGACATACCAATGTCCAGCACTACGGCCGCCTCGGCCTCGTGCTCGCGCCAAAAGCGCTTCTGCTTCCTAGCGGAGGTGGGCTCCCTCATGACTCCTTAAAGCTCCTCTAGAAGCAGGGTGCGACGCACCCAGCGTTTTCTACTTCCAGTCGATCCATGGCTCATGGCGTTTCAGCCATGCCATGCCAAGGATGAGGTCATACCTCGCATCCAGGTCTAAGACCAAACAGCGTTCCACGCTATCGAAGTTCTCAAACTTCACTCCAAGGTCGACAGAGACCTTCGACACAGCTACCAGTGTCCCCGTCGCGAGACGGACAGAGATCGTATCTCTCGTTGGCACTTCCAGTGCCTCCGCATACAGCTGACTCCCTTCCAGGGTGGAGCGACGGGCGTAGTTGCCCGAGGCTCCCGAGTCAATCAAGACCCTCCATGGCTTTGCAAAGCCCTTCACGTTCGCTTGAACGACCAGCAAGCCCGGCTTGCACACACTCTTCTCATAAGAGAGATCAGCTCTCTTCGGGGCTGAGCCCCGTTGCCCTCTACCTCTTCGATGCACAACAGAACTCAGTTCTTCCCCAGTAGGCCGCCCCGCGCCTACTGGGAGTTGCCGTTTCCCGGCGATGACCCGGAGGGTTGGCTCGCTGGAGCCTCGCGCTTCTTGCGCAGAGGGCAATAGGCCCTCAAGTGCTTAGTGCTGCTGCACACAAAGCATCGGCGGATGCCGGCGAGCTGCTCCGCAGCAAGAAGCTCCGCTTCTTCATCTTCAGCATAGCTGAGGTCCATCGGCTCTGGACCGCTCGAAGATCTTGCGCTACCAGCGCTCCAACCAGGTCGCGCCGACCTGAAGTTGTGCTCGGCATTCAATGCCACATCCACCGCCTCTTCAAAAGAGTTAGGGCGTACAGGGAACACTTCCGTTCGAGCTGCGCTCCCACGAAGTTCCTCCATGAACACGGTCACGCTGACCAGTTCCGGAAGAGGGTCCGCCGCCATTCCGGCGATAAGAGTTCTCAGCTCTTGGACATAGTCCAATAAATCCTTCTTACCCTGGCGGGTAGCAAGGAACTTTGACCGGATACGGTACGCCGGATTGGGCGGCGCGAACACACGCGAAAGCTGTTGCTTCAGCTGATCCCAAGTGGGAAATGCAGCGTCAACAGACGTGCCGCACGTTAGTGCCCATTCGCGAGCACGACCTCCAAGCCTGAAGATAGCCAGCGCCACGCGCTGATGCTCAGACTGGAGCAGGGCCGATCCCATGGCCATCTCGACCTCACGGGTCCAATAAAGGAGATTATCTCCATCCTTCCCCTCGAAGGTTTTTACGCTCACCATGAGCGGTTTCAGTCTCATAGACTCTTCACGCGTCATCGACGCCGCCGCCGTTGCGGCGCTCATCTTCTCTTGGACATGCTCCAAGAGCGCGTTCTCGTAGCGGGAGAACGATTCCATCCTTGCGGTGACCGGCTCTGGACCTTGCGATGCAAGATGAGCCACGCCCTCCGGGCCAAGCAAGGACATAAGCTTAGTAAGCGCGTCCTGCTGCGCCAGGGACGAATTCGCGAGCACGGGGTGTTCCATCCTCGCAGAGGATATAGTCAACCGACTCGGGAGCGGGATTGACTACAAGTGCTACCAAGTGCAGCGGGGCTGCCGTAGCTTTAGCGTCAGAGGAAGACGTTCGACTCAAAGAGTCACTAATATTAAGTTCCTTATCCAAAGGACGCTTACAGCCCAAGACTAGGGCTCAAAGTTAATACCTTAGCTTTTATGCTTCAAAACCAGAAGTGTTTTATTTACTATTATTGCGGCCAAGCCGCCTAGGGTTAAATGTATATGTTTAACTATCTAGCATAGTTAAACCTAATCAAATGCATAACGTGTGGCCTTCAGCCAACGTACTGAGAGACCTTGTTAACTCTCCAGCTTATGTACTGAGAGTTTGTTAACTCTCCAGGTACTTCGTACCCCTGTGTGTTCGACACCATGTAACCCCATTACAGGCCGTTTGCCAGATTCGCGTCCTTGACCGGTTTGGTCACGATCAGCCTCTAAGCGCTTTAGACCAGAAAAAAGCGTTGTCATTTTCTCGCCGTACTCGCTTGGGAGGGGCAACTGGAGGCGTCGATACAGATCCTTCATTGCGCTCCTATACCCTCCGAGGGTACCAGTCGTCAGTTTATCTTGCTTGTCGACGAGGATCGCCTCAAAGTCATTGGCCTTGAACTTCCTCGGGTCGAGATTTCCGGACGCGTCGAAGAAGCTTTGAGGGTTGGTTATGCTTTTGTTTGCTAACACCCATTGGCGAATTCCTTTTAGATAGCTGCGGTATCGGGCTATGGTGCCGTCAGAAATGCACCGTGCTCGAACGCCATCCCCATCTAATCTCTCTTGGCCAGGTGCGTCCACTTCCTGGCGCTGATCACGAGCGATTCCGTGTGAGCTCATCGAGCGCGTTTCTGCCAATGATATCACTGATTTCTACGTAAGGCAGATTTCTTACGCTGTCCCATACAAAGGCCGTTGATGCCCACCCCAGTGATTAGCCAATAGAAACCTGAGCAATGCTTTTCATCATTCTTAGAAATCGTAAGACCGCTGCCTTACGCATGACCTCCAGCTTGTATTGCTGCCTTACGAAAGCGTATGAATGCAATATGTACAGGACTTATCAATAATATGGTATTTTGACCAATTATTGCAATAAATACATTAGCCCACTTTGATTTATACTTAATTTAGTAAGTCATTGACCATTTCAGAAATAGCTGACCATTTTCGAAATGATAATGGTCGCCAAAGAAGGTATGGTACCAGAAAATGTCTGAAAAAAAAGTCAATTCTGACCCCGGTCTGTTTTGTGGTAATCAAAGTCGAGTTCTGCGAGAAAAAAGGAAATAAGTCTGCCCTTGAAGCTGTCAGAACAATCCAAAAAGAGGGATGTCCTGTGTTCACCGTAATAATAGCCACCCACTATCATATCATAATCTTTTTTTTACGTTGACAAATTACCATAATTCACTGAGTTAGGCACGCGCCGAGGTATGTACGGCACAACGTCTCCTCTTACAATGACCTCACACTATCCAAATGATCTTGAGCTTCACTCGTACAGAATGATAGGGGGCTCGTTACGTCGCGACGAATAAGCTTTTGCTGGCTCGTGCTTCCTGGCACTGCGTTCGCGTCCTCGATCACTGTCCGGACGATTACTGTCAGGACGATCACTACGATCGCTGCGCTCCCGCTCCCGTCTCCGCTCGCTGCGTACGCGTCCTCGATCGCTGCCATCAGCGCGATCACTGCGCTCTCGTTGCCGTCTTCGCTCACTACGTACGCGCCCCCTGTCACTACCATCGTTTTGCTTACGGTCCTGTCCACGGTCGCTACCGTCACGCCGCTTGCTCGGAGGGTGAGGCTCCGCTAAGGCGGCCGCAGCACGACGGCTCGTTTTTCGCGCTGAAGTAGGCTGAGGAGGCTCTAACGGGGCCCCGGCGCGGCGACTGGGCTCACGTACAGCAGCCGTGGACGGGTCAAACGCACGTTTACTGGGTTCGTGTACGCCGGCAGCGGACGGATCAAAGGCACGCCGACTTCCCATGGCCGAAGGCTCCTCCAGAGCAGGACGTAAACTGCCTCCTGCCTCCACGTTGCGGTAGTTCGGGTGAATATGGGGGACGCTTGTGCGTTCCTCGTTCGCTCTCTTGTTGCGTTCCCGACGATTGAGATTCCTCCTACCCGCCGCGCCCGTGAGTGCAGCAGCAGCCGAGGGCGTTGCGTGATCCGCCTTGAGGTTGTCCGCCTTCATCATCACACGCACACGCCACACCAACGCGATCACAAAGAGTAGAGCGAGTGTACACACAACAATAGCACCGATCGTCATCCAGGGCTGCCAGAAGGCTGAGTCGCCGTCACCAGCCGACGTCATGGACGTGGACGACGGAGTGGACGACGCCACGATCGAAAACTTCTGGCCGCTAGTCGTCGCGTTCTCGCCCGCCTTGACACTGTGGCCACTCACGACTGCCTGCACGTAGATGAAGCCGTCGTCCACAACCATCCCAGCCTCTGTCACGGCGTCCAGCACGTCGTCGTAGGAAACTTCGACCATCTCTACGTTGTTGACCGAGTCACGCGACCCGTTCCCGGACAGCGGATAGAAGACAGCGGTCGTGTTGGCCACTTTAAGCGTCAGATCCAGGTCGTTCTGCAACGTCGCCTTACTGCCCACAGAGCCAGGAGGATCCGTCCACACGACCGTCACTCGGAGATTCACACTGGCTGTCAGCATGAAGTGGAACGTCACCTCACTGCCTTCCGTCACGCTGGGCTCGGATCCAGTGGACGAGTTGGGGAAGAAGTAGATGGTGTTACTGCTACTAGTCGACGAAGAAGACGACCCGTTAGTACCGCCCATGAACGACACGAGGTTGAGCATCGTGGGTTTGCCGTAGCCCTGGTTGAAGTCCGGGTACGACGTGAGTGTCTTGGCCGCGGCTTCCAACGCCACGCAAGACGTGACGCCCGTGCTGGGCTCAATGAGCCGTCGAGACATGGCTTCTCCACTGTGCAGCAGAAGCGCCTTGATCAAAGACGCCGGGATCGTGTCCATGCCGTACGTGGGGTCCGCCACGCCGTTCTTCCACCATCCGTCACGCAGCCACTCGTAGATCAACACAGCCATCCCGGCGACCACAGGCGTGGCCTGAGACGTGCCCTGTAGCGAGCACACTGCCGACGACTTTATACTAGAGCCTGGTTTCTCCGACTGCGACGAGGTGATGGACATACCGGGCGCCACCAGATCCGGTTTCTGCCGTCCGTCCAGCATCGGGCCGATAGAAGAGAAGGACGCGACTGTGTCCTCCTTAAGAACCGACTGGCAGGGCGTGGACGAGAACGACGCGGCTGCATTGAGACTCGCACCCACCGAGATGACGTTCTTGGCGCCCGACGGACTGCTGATGGTGTAGTCGCCACTCTCGCCGCTGTTTCCTGCCGCCACAATGATCAGGATCTCCGGATTGTCGTAAATGTACTCGTCCACCTGCTGCGTCTGCGTGTTGTAGTCGTTGGCGCCTGTGCCCCACGAGAAGGAGAAGATCTTGGCGCCTGTAGCCACCTGCGCCTTCATGAGGTTCGCCACCTCACCGGGCGTCTCCAGCGACACCTTACAGCCACTCGTCCCCGCACACGTCGACTCCTGTTTCCCGATATCCATAAACGCGATCCGCGCACTGGACGCAATCCCAAAGTCGCTATTCTTTCGACTGTACGAGCTGCCAGCCAGAATCCCAGACACATGCGTACCGTGTCCGCACGTCACGCCTTCCGCCTCGTCCACATTGTTCGCGAACGTCTGGTAGTAAATCACTTTACGCGCCGTCAAGTCCTCGTCGTCGTACATATCCCGAGAATCCTGGTCGAACTGGTCGTGGTCGACGTACAGTCCCGTGTCTGTGATGCCCACAACAATGGAGCTGCCTGTGATGTTGTGCTCCTGCATAATTTTCACACCCACGAGGTCCTGCACATAGTCGTCCAGTCGTCGACTCGTTATCTCCTCGCTGAAGCTCTGGCGTAGTAATCGTTGCTCCAGCGCCGGCGTCTTGAGCTCTTGAAGCGCGCCGGTCTTGACAACCTGTTGCAGATCCACCCACTCGACGGCCTCGTCGTCCAGTACAATAGCCAGCGCTTGTGTCCACGTGTCGTAGTCGTCCACTGCTGCCTGTAGCAACACACCCCCAGTCTCCGCCGACGATCTCTGCATCGTAATCAAGTTCGTAATCCCCGTCGCCTTGGTCACATACGCAGACAGTTTCTTCAGCGTCTGCGCAGTGTTGACGACTTTGGCCAGTCGAATCTCCAGCGCTGGCCCTTCTTTCTTCTCACCCGCGCTCCTGGATAAAGCGTACGAGCTCTTGGCGAACGGCATGAGCTTCAAAATAGCCGGTAGCACCGTGACGCTCTCCACACATTCCAGCTCCAGGATGTCGTCCCCCACGCTTGCACTCACGTGCACCAGCATCACTGTCGCAGTCGCATCGTCCTGGTCGCTTCTGGTTAAGAAGGGCGTGTGGCTTTCGCTTGTTGCGGGCCAAAGTTTCTTAATTTGGGCCAAACATTTGAGCTCGTCGCTGGTCGCGTTCAGCTTGACGAGCGTCGGCTTGATCTCCATCTCGTCCGGTTCGTCGTCCAGTTCGGCCGAGTAATTGGCCAGCAGCTCCTTCTGTAGGAACTGCAGCTGACACGCATCGTACGTCGCGTTGTCCCCGGACAGCATGGCGTCATACGCAGTGCTGAACGCCTGGTAAAAGTTGGCGAACGCGTCGGTCTCTGGGTCTCCGATCGAAAGCGTCACGTCGGTGACGCTGGAGCAGGACACGACGCTGATGATGGTCACGTTCTTGTCGTCTTCGCTCGCTGCGTGGACGTCGCCCACCACTGCCGACTGGTTGGTGGCGCTGCTGTCTGTGAACGAGAAGGCCGGACGCAGTCTCCGTCGCGTTCTGAATTGTGTGTTGTCAGATAGAAATCGCCCACAGTTGCTCGCTAGACACTCGGACGTCTCGCTCAAGTGGCGATAGGCCTGCGCAACGTGCGATGCACTGCAGTGGTAGGCGCAGAAGGCCGCCTGGTCCACGAACTGCAGCCCCCTGTCGTCGATAAGGGACGACGCGTCCGTGCCCCGTACTGTCAAGGCCAAGCCTAGGAAGAGCACCCGCATGGTCCGACGCAGCGGCATGCTGGGGCTTCCGTCCTTAAGTCTCTGTGCGCAGCCTTGCCCCATTGCGCTGGACTAGACGATGGCCGCATGGCGACGGCACCTCTACTGTAACACCTGGCGCCCTGCCTGCGCCCATGAGATCTCCTTTTTGATCGGCCCGTCGCGGCTCTACGCACGTCTTTCGTGTGGGTGCCACCCCCACTGGGTGGTGGATAACTGTGGAAATAAATAGAAAGGACCAGTGGAATCCTTTGCAAACCTTCCTTTCTGAAAGCTGTTTAATGTTATACCCTGTGGATACGGCTGGGCGTAGCAATAAAAAGACAGCAAGTCAGCGCGATTAGGTCCGACTTCTGACCAATGACCGGCGATTCTCTGGTGAAGCAGATGGGAAAGCTGAACCCCATTTTAAGCGAATTGAGAACGTCGAAATGAGTACATGTACTGAAGCGGAGCAAGGCGCAATGTTACTCTGGTACTGTAGTCACTTCAAGTTTTTCAAGTTTTTTCGGATTGCGGCCACTTTCCGCAGGTGCAGCGATGCATCTTCGCTATCCAACCAGATAATTTGACGTCAGGGTGTTTATAAGGTATGGGTGTGGGCATGGACATCATTTACCCATACTATTAGTAAAGGCATCCGCCTATTCGGTGAGCCTGCTGAACCGACGAAGATACCTGTGCCAACTTTATCTTGTTGCTTCAAGTTCTGATAATTTCGGTGCTCACAGCGAAATGGGCATCTGGAGTGGCCTGTTTGTCCATATGTCTTGAAGGAACTCACACAAAATTGGGTCGCGTGACAATTTAGCGAGCAAATGGCGAGAGCATTTAGCTGTTTGGCACTGTCGTTGACAGTGCTCGAGCTTTGAGCAAGAGCGAGGTTTTGTACGTGTACTAACAATGATGTTGTGCACATGTACACTGTGTAATGTCGAAATGGATAGAAACCCGGCGCCATGAGGCTCCGAAGCCGATCATAGGATTTTGTGGCCGAGTTTATGGGATTCGGGCAATGCCCGCAGCAAAATTTCCACTTGATCACGAAAAGGGCAATGCCAAATTGGGTATCAAATCTACTATTCCAGAGTTACTCAGTTATAGGGAACACGTGTACAGCTAGTTTAGCCTACTGCGGTACTGCAACTAAGTTCGCTGCGGTTCCCACTAAGTTCGCAACACCTCCGCCACAGATCATCGCTCACGGAGCAGGATGAGGCCACTTGTCACGCGCCGTGTGCGTCTCCGGCGCCACTTCCATCGACTTCCTATTGGGTACAGCGTTGCATCTGCCTCCTCTATCTCGACATCCCTCAGTGATAAGTCACCGCCCCGTACAAGCAACAAAAACGCGTCAGATCTGTCGATATCTCTGACCCCGGCGGAAGACTCGCTTTTCTCCTTTCTCGAGTATATCCAGCAGCTTTACGCCCCCAAGACGCAACTGCGAGTAGCCGGTGGGTGGGTGCGTGATAAATTACGTGGCGCCGAGAGCGAGGATATTGATATCGCGCTGGACAACTTGATGGGCGCCAAGTTCGCGCGGTATATCACGAAATTCCAGCGAGACCGGAAGCTGCCGCCAAGCTCTGTAGGCGTCGTGAAAGCCAATTCGGATAAATCCAAGCATCTCGAGGTGGCGACAGTGACGATCGAGGGGTCTACCGTCGATCTGGTGCATCTCCGAGCTGAGGAATACACTCCAGACAGTCGAGTGCCCGAAGTTACGTTCGCCACCCCGGAAGATGATGCCAGTCGTCGAGACTTGACCATCAACGCCTTGTTCTACAATCTGCACACACGACACGTGGAAGATTTTACTGGAAAAGGCGTAAATGACCTCAAGAACGGAGTTATCCGCACTCCACGAGAACCCGTGCAGACTTTTCTAGACGATCCATTGAGGGTGCTAAGAGCGTTGCGATTCGCGTGTGAGTTTGGCTTCACGTTAGATCCAGCACTGGAGACGGCAGTGCTGGAGCAGAGAGAGATCGTCGGCGCCATGAGAAGGAAAGTGAGTCGCGAACGTATCGGCATCGAAGTGCGTAAGATGCTCTCAGGAAATGACCCAGTGCGTGCGTTTGGGTTGTTGAGGAAGTTCTATCTGTTGGAGCTGGTGTTCAACGACAGTGCCGGTAGATTGGGTGAGGGGGAAGCGTATGACGAGGTGGAGGACAATGGGTTCAAGTACCCACCTCGAGAATGGACCGAGTCGATCCAGAATCGAGCATGTCACTACCTCAACTACCTGCAGCAGAGCCGCAAGTGCGACATGTCGAATGTCGAGTCTACTGCTGCCATTTTCACGCCTTTATTCCTGCCTAAAGTGCCTCTGATTGTCCCTGAAAGCCACGTGCAGGACGAGTTCGTCGACGTTACTGAGCGAGAGATCGTCGAAAGTTCACTAGAGTTTCTCGACCACCGAGAGGCTGTCGTGGCTGCTCTGGACACCATCGAGATCGTGGAGATGCTTAAAGTCCATGTGAAGTGGCCCAAGCCTTCTGGGAAGCGTGTGGCGCTGATAATCGAGGCCATTGCGACGTACCCCGAGGCGCAACCGGCACCTGATGACACTGCTAGCGTCAACTGTGCCAGTGTGAAGCACCGTCTGAAGCGATTCATGTGGATGACGCAGTATCGCTCCGTTATCGCTCCAGCCTTAAGCATCTTGACTTCTGCACGTAGCTTGGACAATAAATACACAGCTGAAATGACTGCAGACGAGCAGGAAGCGATGCTGAAAGTGTGTCTACACATGGCCAAGTCGTACGTCAAAGACGAGAACAAGCCGAGTCGATGTCGGCGACTGGATGGGAAGACCGTACAGACGCAACTTGGTCCCGGGGCTAGTACCAACATCGCTCGAGCTCTGCGAGTTCTGCTCGTGTGGGAACATGTACACCCGGACGCGAGTGTTGAGGACGAGTTGGCGTTCCTCGAGCGCCTAGCACCTCAACTAGGGGCTCCTATTAGAGACTAAACAACATGGTCACTACATGAGAATGAAGTTGTACGGACTGCGATGTGTGTAAGCTACAGGTTTGGTTCGTGTGTGTGTGCCATAAGATGGCTGTCCAGACACGTGCAGCTGGGATGTCAGAGGCGAAGGGTGACACCCAGGCCCGTCACGGTCAGTCTCCTGACAGCAAACCCACTTCCCAGCGATCAACGACCCACCCACATTTGACGCAGTATGGCTTCGAGACTTGCTGGAATGTAGAGGCGAAGACAGTACCGCAGCGTGAGCACAAATCGGTCTTTTCATTGTCTCTTTTCTACGTCCTTCTTGAAATGATAACAGCATGATGCAATGCGATGGCTGTAGCGTACAGCAAGAAGCTTCCGTCGTACACGGTCGAGAGGGGGAAGTAGTACGCCAAGCTGCTAGTCGTCGGATAGCTTCGAACACGACGTCAGTCATGGGCACACCTTGACGAGGTGACCTCGTACTCTTTCAGCTTGCGTATCCAGTGCCAAGACTTGACTTAAATCAATTGACTTCTCTCTGATCAAACTTGGATACACTGAACTGTGTAGTGCCCGCTAAGTCAAGAGCCCACTCCGTTAAATGTCAGCGTACACGAACTCGTCGAGGTGACAGTTAAGATACGGTTTCTGATACCGGCTACCGGTATCTTGCATCTGTCAACTGTCACGGTAGGCTTTCGTTAGGAGGGCGACCATACACGCTACACTCTCCACGGCGGCATCCATCGCATGTGACCATACACGTCAAACTACGCTCCTAAGTTGTGTACATACTGTAGCCTTGTTGATGGATGGATGTGAGGGCCGTCCTATCTACTAAAGTTTTGGGATGCAGCACTAAAAGATAGAACACAGCACAAAAATAATCTTAATTGGCACTTTAAAACATACAAGTCTCACTAACTCAAAAATAGAGGAGTTCCACTATTTGCAGGACACGCCCACTAAAAGTAGGAGAATGACAACTATCTCATGCGAATTTGAAACTCCTGAGCTCTTTTAATTGAACTATGTTTGTGAGCACTTTGCCAACCGAACTCGGTCCACTGGGGTACTACTTGGACTTGTTTGGTCTGGACACGCACTTATCAGTGGTGCACTGCCACTTATAAAACAGGAGTCATCACCAACTTTTTATTTTCTTCGTGTAACTGTCAACTTGATATTCTAGCACTATAAAAGGGAGCTAGGCACCAATCGAGCGGAGCAAAAAACTAAGGACATGCATCCAGCATTACGACACGGAGAAATCCTGGGTCACTTACGGTATTATTTACATGGCTGCTATCTACGTGGTGTTCATGATCTTGTCGGGTCTTGCACTTGAATTCCTCCGCTACGAGACCCCCGAAAATTTCGACGTGTCCGAGAAGCCCATCAAGGACGAAATCTACACGAGGATGGAGACGCCCAAGAACAACATATCAGCGGCGACGGAGGACTGCGTTGTGGGCTTTCAGTCGACCGCTCAGGAGAAGAACTTCGTGCCAGTGACCATGGCTTTACAAGACCTTCACTACTTCGTGCTGGATCCCCACAACCCCAAGGAATCTCTCGAGCTGCTACAGAAGATCAACGGGTTTGCTGTGCCCGGGTCCATCACGGCTCTCATGGGCTCGTCGGGTGCAGGCAAGACGACGCTAATGAACGTAATCGCAGGACGTAAGACTGGCGGGAAGATCACCGGCAGAATACTGTTGAACGGCTACGAAGCGAACGACCTCGCCATCCGTCGGTGCACGGGCTACTGTGAGCAGATGGACGTGCGCTCGAAGGCTGCTACGATCCGCGAGGCGTTGACGTTCAGCTCGTTCCTCCGCCAGGATGCCTCGATCTCGGACGACAAGAAGTACGACTCGGTCAACGAGTATATTGAGCTCTTGGGTTTGGAGGACATCGCGGACCAGATCATCCGCGGCAGCTCAGTCGAGCAGATGAAGTGCTTGACTATCGGCGTGGAGCTCGCTGCTCAGCCGAGTGTCATCTTCCTGGACGAACCTGCCAGTGCCTGGACGCTCGCTCGGCGAAGCTCATTATGGACGGGGTTCGCAAGGTGGCGGACTCGGGACGTACCATCCTTTGCACGATCCACCAGCCGTCAGCCGAAGTGTTATTTTTGTTCGATAGTCTGCTGCTGCGGAAGCGTGGAGGCGTGACGGTGTTCTACGGGGACTTTAGCCGTGATTGCTGTAACTTGATCGAGTACTTCGAGGGTATCCCGAGGGTGTTTTCCCTCCCTCTTGGCTACAATCCCGCGACGTGGATGCTGGAATGTATTGGAGCCGGTGTAAACAACGCGGCGGGTAACCAGACGGACTTCGTGAACTACTTCAACGCCAGTGCGCTGAGTGAGGCTCTGAACAGCAACCTCGCCAAGGAAGGCATCACCACGCCCTCCCCGGACCTACCAGAGATGATCTTCGCCGACAAACGTGCAGACAACTCGGCGACGCAGATGAAGTTTGTCGTGACCCGATTCATCCAGATGTACTGACAAACTCCGAGCTACAACCTCACGCGCATGATCCTCGCTGTGTTCCTCGCACTGGTCATCGGTCTCGTGTTTATCGACGCTGACTACGCGTCGTACACGGGTCTCAACTCGGGTGTCGGAATGGTCTACATGGGTGCTCTCTTTTAAGCGATTCCGTCGCGAGGAAACCGCGTCAATCTTCGGACTACTTTTCAATACCGTCACGATGATGGGGGATGGGCTACGGTCCTTTTAGTATCTTTGTTATTGCTTCATGGTTTGCTATTTTGACTGGCCTAATCGTTTTCGTTTTTTAAGGACTACAAGCAGTACGTACCTGTAGAGAGCCACTTCAATAAGATAAGCATTATAAGTCGAATGAGCTCCTTCAGAACCGTTCTCGTCGTAATGCTGGATGCATGTCCTTAGTTTTTTGCTCCGCTCGATTGGTGCCTAGCTCCCTTTTATAGTGCTAGAATATCAAGTTGACAGTTACACGAAGAAAATAAAAAGTTGGTGATGACTCCTGTTTTATAAGTGGCAGTGCACCACTGATAAGTGCGTAAACTCAACTTACAGTTTAAATATTCACTTTTGTAGTTTTTCTCTCGTCTCGTCTAAGACCGGTTCCTAAGTTAGGCCCTAACGGGATCATCATCGGATCATGATCTAGAAACTCGATACCTGATTGGCTAAAAAAAATACATATGTTTATTTTTAGTTACAATCGATGATCCCAAATTGGGATCATCACTCACTTTGGGATCAGGGGTCACGGGCACCATTCAAGAGAAAGACAATGAAAGTATCTCGCATTGTGGTATGTCGCCGTTGTAGTTGCTGTGAGCGAATTACGTCGTCGACGTAGATCGAACGTTGTTTCACGCAAACGTTTGGAGTGGGAGCCGCATCGAGATCGACTAGTGCAAGAAGGACAATTCGATCGTTATTATAGAATGAATGTTATAGCATTCGAGCGGCTCGTTGAATCTCTAAAGCCTGTCTTAGAACGCGATCAATTGAAGTCACGGAACAGAATTGGTATCGGACCAGTAACGCCAGTAAACAAGGTACAAATGACTGAATCATGGCTCGCTGGAGGCTCTCATTGTAATGGGCCCAACTCCAATTACATAAGTAGCTAGATATTTCTTTAGTTATTACATAAGTAGGTAAAGTGTACACGGGTAGCGTGTGCCAAGGTGTCATCATCTGATTGGTTGATAGTGAGGAGCCAGACTCACTTATTGACCAATCAGATAAAGACATGTGTTTGAGTGGTTCACACGAGGCCAGGGGTAGCCGCCCTGGTCCTAAATAAATCAGAGTTGAATTTGACACAAACCTAAGACTTGGTTTTATTATTGCGAGCTTCCTCCGCACTATAGTGTAAGCTAGTAACGGTATCTCTTACCCCGTTACACCTGGTAGCACTTTGTAGTCCTTCCAACGACCAAGTCTACGATGAGCCAAGTCCAGATCTCCGGGGCGACCCTGGAGCATGCTGCATTCCCCCATCTCACTCGCGTGGAGTGGAAGCGCTTCACCGCCTCGTGGCGGTGTCCGGAGACGCTGTCGTCGCATCGCTGCTGAGCTCAGCGACGCCCGACCAGCAACGTCTTGCAGCACAAGAGTTCATGGAACGCGAGCTCGCCGATGCGAATCGGCGGGTGTCAACTCCCTCGCGTCCATCCCAGAATGACGTCGTCAAGATGGAGACGTCTACGTATTCTGGCACCGGTGAAAACCGGCTTCCGCTAAACCGGTGGTTCCGCCAGATCGACATCGCTATCGCCTCGCGACGCATCGAGGTGTCATCGGCCAAGATGAACTTCCTCCTCTCCCGGTTAACAGAAGGCCAAAGAATGGGCCCTCGGGAAGCTGGTTGTCGACCCCGAGGCTTTCCCGACTCTGAAAACTCTCCAGAGCGACTTGCGCCTCGCGTTCGAGCCCCCGCAAGATGAGTCTCGCGTTCGCGCAGAGTTCTTCGCTCTGCGGCAAGGGCAGATGTCCATGCGTGATAACGTCCAGAAGACGCGACATCTGGCGTCATGCATCGTGACCAAGCCAATCGACATGGCCTCGCAAGTCCACGTATTTGTGTTCGGCATGCGCGAGGGTATGACCCGCTACTGCCTCACCAGAGCTGAGCCCTCCTCTCTCGAGGAGGCGTTTGCACTCGCGATTCGCGAGGATTACATGGTCGCTGCATCGTACGCCGCAGCCATACCTACGGAAGCCCGGGAGTCTACCCCCGAGCCCATGGATATCGACGCCATCAACGCGTCGAGCAATCGACGTCGCGGGTCCTACCGCGGCAGCGCTGGGCGAAACAATCGCTCCCTCATTTGCTTCCGCTGTGGGAAGAAGGGTGATCGCGTGGAGGAGTGCCGCGCGCCAGCTCCCGTCGTCTCTCACGTCGACGCGGAACACTCCTCGGTCGCTCATTCAAAAAACGACCAGGACCAGTAGGTGCGGGGCGCCCTACTGGCTTTAACGAAGGACCGGGCCCTCCGGTGGCTGCCCAACCTTCGAGCCCTCCCGTGCTCCAAGCACACACCAATGCCACCACTACGCCGGGCGACTCGAGACTGATCATTGTCAGCCTCCACGTCACCGGTGCCCGGCGACCACTGCGCGCGCTCCTTGACTCAGGAGCGACCAACAACTTCTTTCGCGCGTCGTGTTTGTCGGTACTACCCAAGAACGTCCGCGTCCGGAATGGTCCGGGCGAGATCCAAGTCAAACTCGCAGATGGTAAGGTTTGCCGCGTTGCGCGGCGTGACGTGTCTTTGTCGTACACGCTCGACGGCTGCCGTAGCAAGGACGACTTCTTGGTGATCGAGATGAACTACGCGTTTGACTGCATCCTAAGCGTCCCTTGGCTTGCGCGATATCAGCCAGAGATTGACTGGCTGGCCCAATCAGTCAAGCGTCGACGTGGATTCGACGTGAGCGAGGTCTTCACATGGCGCCAAGAGACTGGCCCCACGTCACAGTCGTCGACAAAACAGCAACGACACAAGCAGTGCACAGAGCGAGCGATGGCCCTCTCTGCATGGCTTGTGCTACGTTGTTGGACGAAGAGCCCTCGCGGTTTCGCGAGGTAGATGATGAGGTGGTTGAGCAGCGGCTCCCACAGTACAAGACGGTGGTCGAGCAGGGGCTCCCACGACACGAGATGATGGTCGAGCAGGGGCTACAATACGAGACAGTGGTCGAGCAGGGGCTCCCACACAACGAGACGGCGGTAGAGCAGAGGTTCCCACACAACGAGACGGCGGTAGAGCAGAGGTTCCCGCCGAGCGATGCCGCGGTTGAGCAGGGGCTCCCGCGTGTTCCCGGCCCGGTCGAGTACGGTCTCCCGCGCCTAGAGGAGGGTGATGCATCGTCGAGTAGCAGTGCGTCAGACTCGAGCGTAAGCTCGAGGAAGTCGAAGAAGAAGTCGAAGAGACGACACCTGAAACCTCGTCGAGACTACACGACCAGCGATAGCCCGCCGATGGAATCGGTCAGCGCGCTGGAGTACGTGGAAGGAGGCCCGAATCGGTCGCGCAGCATCGCAATCGCGAGCCCGCCGCGCGAAGCGGCGGCGATCACACGCCTTCCAGGCTTGTCCTGGAAGAACTTTCTTCGGGACCTCAAGGCTGGAGACGTCGAGCAAGTATGCTTGGTCACCGAGGCAGTCTCGGTGGATGAGGCAGCAAATGCGGTCGCAACGGACAGTGAACGTTCACGTCCGCTAGGTGCTGAACCTAAGTCTGCTCGAGAGGAATGTTTCCAAACGCAGTCTTGGGAGGCCTTGCGGGAGTCAGCGAATCCCGTATACGACACCGCCTGCGAGTACGCCGACGTCTTCCCGGATGAGATCCCCGCCGAGCTACCGGCGGATCGTGGGGTTCAGCATGAGATCGACCTCGCGCCAGGTACGAAATACTGCGTTACCAGACAATGGCCACTTCCGCGTGATCGAGTGAAAGCGATCGATGACTTCTTCGAGGGCCGCCGAAAGGCGGGTCACGTGCGTGAGAGTACCTCTCCCCATTCCAGTCCAACGTTCTGTGTGAAGAAAGCTACAGGGGGATGGCGTATCGTTCACGCATTCAACAAGTTGAATGATGCCACCATCCCCGCACAGACTCCGATACCTCGGAAGGACATGGTACTGGACTCCATGGCTGGCAGCGTCATCTACAGCGCCATCGACCTGACCGATGGATTCTATCAGATCCTGATGAGAACATCTGATGTGCCTCTCACCGCCGTAAGTACACCGAGCGGGATGCTCTGGGAGTGGCTCGTGATGCCACAGGGCCTCAAGAACGCGCCTGCCACCTTCAATCGCATGGTCTCCCATGTGCTTCGCCCGCTTCGAGACTTCGCGCCGAGTTACTTCGACGACATCTTCGTGCACAGCCGCGCTGAGGGCAACCTCAGTGCCGTGGACGTACATCTGAAACACCTGAGACAAGTCTTCCAGGTGATGCGAGAGAGCAAGCTCTACGCAAACCTGACGAAATGTGTCTTCTGCGCACCGGAGATTCCGGTGTTGGGATGCTACGTGAGCAAGAACGGTGTGCGCGCGGATCCCGAGAGGGTATCGTCTATCTGTGATTGGCCAACGCCGACAAGTCCCACTGAGTTGCGTCAGCGGCTTGGCATGACCAATTACTTGCACAAGTACACGAAGAATTACGCTGGGTTGATCCAGCTGCTGTCCTCGCTGCTGAATGGGGACGTGATCTGGGAGTGGAAATCGGACCACCAAGCTGCATTCGACTCGGTGAAGAAGAGCTTGGCGTCTGCGCCGATACTGAAGCTTGCTGATGACTCAAAGCCATTCCACGTCGTCTGCGACGCGAGCGATTTTGCCATCGGCTGTGCGCTGATGCAGTTCGATGATGACGAACACGAACGCGTTATCAGCTATCAGTCGCGCCAACTGAAGCCAGCCGAGAAGAATTACCCAGTCCACGACAAGGAGCTCCTGGCAATGCGGTACGCTCTAATCAAATTCAGAGTGTACCTGCTCGGTGAACAGTCATTGATCACGCATCGCTGCGGACAGCGATGAAGAGCCCTCACTTGTCGCAACGGATGGCCCGTTGGCTGTCATTCTTATCCGAGTACAACTTCGTTGTTCACTACAAGCCGGGCAAGAATAACATTCTCGCCGACGCGCTGTCTCGGCGTCCGGACTACGATCCCCGTGAAGCGCTAGGACATCAGCTCGCTGATGAGGACGACGACGAATGTGCGGTCTGCGTGTCGTCAGGCATCAACTTGACGTTGACCACGCCCACGCTCCCGCCGGGCGACGAGATTGCTACAGCGTACGATGATGACCCTATATACGGCGCCATCATGAAGCACCTGCGTGCTCCTAGTAGTGACACGCTAAGTGGTCTGTCAAAGACCACGCGGAATCAGATCGATCGATATCGACTGGACGGTAATCTGGTCAAGTACAGCATCGACAGGTTCGATGGACCTAACGTCGTCGTCCCAAACGACGCTGATCTACGTGCGCGCATAATCTACGCGTATCATGACGCCCCGACTGGAGGACATCTCGGTCGCGAGAAGACGTACGCGGCTCTGTCGAGAGACTTCTATTGGCCGCACATGTACAAGTGGGTACGCAAGTGGGTCCGCACATGTGCAACTTGCCAGCGAGTCAAACCGTCTTCGACGTCTCAGGCCCCATTGCGCCCTCTTCCGGTCGCCACGGAAGCCTGGCGCTCCATTTCGATGGACTTCATCTTCGGTCTTCCGCCCGATACAGCCGGGCGCACAGGTGTACTTGTATTCGTCGATCGTTTCAGCAGGAAGGTCCATCTCGTTTCGGTGGCGGCCTCAATCACCGCGGAAGAGTCCGCGGCCCACTTCGTCGACGTGATTTTTCGTCACCACGGCCTGCCGGAGTCTATCGTGTCCGACCGCGACCCGCGGTTTACATCCGCGTTCTGGTCACGCATCTTCGAGCTCTTGGGAACCAAATTGCTGATGTCAACTGCGGCACATCCGGAGACGGATGGACAAACAGAACGCGTCAACCGCGTCCTTGAAGACGTTCTCCGCAGCTATGCAACTTCGTACACGAGCTGGAGCTCGTTCCTACCGCTAGCCGAGTTCGCACTCAACAACGCCGAGCACTCCTCGACGGGTATGACGCCGTTCTTCGTGAACAACGCTCGCCACCCACGTGTTCCTGCACTTCTCGCCGTGGGTCACCCCACGGATGCTGGCGGCTCCACCCTTGGTGGGGGAGAACCTCCTTCGGTCGACATGGATGCTGAAGCTGCGCTCAGCTCTAGGGACAACGTGTCCGTGTCGTGGTCATCACCGGCACGTGAACCGGTGTCTCAGCACGCACCGGTAGCCTCACCGGTGTCAACAAGCCTGCCGGCGCACTCGACTTCAGGGTTATCTTCGGGTGTAGCCAGTGCGAACGCCCTGACTCGTACTCCGTCCAGGCAGTCCATCGAGCCTCCTCGGCATACTGCATCTCCGATAACGAGATGGACGTCGCAGAACTTGATCGATCCAGGCAGCAAGATTCGTGAGCAAGAAGTTACCACGGCAAACTATACACCGAAACCCTCGGTGCTTCCTGCCGATCGCTCGGCAGTTGCAGAATTCGTCATGCAAAGGCAATCCATCGCAAGGTTCGTCCGCGACGCACTGCAGAACGCGGTGGACAAGCAAAAGGACCAAGCTGATAAGCACGGTCGAAAGAACGTGAATGTATTCAAGATAGGAGATCGCGTTCTCCTATCGACCGAGGGAATCCGCGCTTCCGCCGTGACCAACCTCGGCGCCAACAAACTTGCCCCACGCTTCATCGGTCCTTTTCGTGTAACCAAGGCTGTGGGCGACGCCTACACCTTGGACATCCCGTCATCACTTAGACTCCACCCGACGTTTTACGTCGGGCGACTCAAGCGGTACTTCCCTGCGACGATTCCTGATTCGAGCCAGCAGACGGAGCATGCGTCGGGCGACCAGCCCGACGGGCCTGACGCGCCAGAAAGCCGTCAGCCACTGGCGCCCGCTCTCGCGGACGATCTCCCTGCTGGGCAGAGCCATGCACATGCGTCTCCAATCCCCGTAGGCGAGATAGCAGCTCCCGATTCGACTAACGAAGCTCCGACGCGATCTGCTCAGCCCGCCAGGCACGATCTTCCGCCCGCTCAGCCCCAACCTGAGCGTCCAACGCACGGCTCGAAGCTGCCTCCACCTCGCCCTGAACGTACAGGGCGTACGCCGTATCATCGTGAAGGCCCACCACCGATAATTGACTCGGTGGGTGATGCGCGCTGGATTGTGGAGCGTATCGTTGACCACGAAGATCCCCACAGCTCGACCGCTCAACGAAACGTCCGTAGTCGTGTTCCTCGCGCGGTTCCGACCGCGCGCCGCTACTTGGTACGTTGGCTCGGTTATCCCCCAGAACATGATACGTGGGAGCCCCGCGCCCGCGACGTTCCGGACGTGGTCCACGAGTATGAGACCATGCTGCTTGAGAAGAAAAATTCCGCGGGTCACCCCGTGGAAACCGTGAACGAGATCGAGAACGGCCACGAGAACGACCCGCACGAGGAGGCGACAACGATGTCGCGCTCCGACGCGTGCAACGTCGGCGTGAGCCGCGGCGAACACTGACACAGCTTGTCAGTGCAAGAATGAAAACAAGAAGCCACCGGCGACATCGAACCGGTGACCAGTAGGTTGTCAACCCGACACGCTACAACTGCGCCGAAATGACTTCGATTACCAGCGGCGACACGGTGGCCAAGAAGTACATGATTCTGGTGACACCAGTGGTGACAACGTGGTGCTCACTTGGGTTGCTCAAGTGGTTGACTTCCGTCGACAAGTCTCATGTCTTCGAGATGTTCTAAGCTGTTCCGCTCTGGCAGCAAAACAACACTCGCGTGTGCGTGAGTGAATGCGGCTCGTGGGAATCGAACCCTGGCGCTCTGACTGGAAGCCCCATGCATCGAGAACTGCGCCACGAAGTCGACTTCGTGAGGTTCCTCGTGTCCGTGATCCAAATGCCTCCAGCTCGGAGTCTTCTAAGTCGCATGTACTGGGCACCTTGTCGATGTGTGTCCTGGGAGCCAAGAGGCGCAGTAACGGTTCTCACATCCAGAGCTCCTGGCGCACCTGTCGACCCTAGGCTTGCCCTTGTTACCACCGCCAGCGACGCGCTGGCGCCGCCGCCCTTCGCGCTGTCTCCGATGTCTCCGTCTTGTCGTTTTTCGAGTTTTCTTCAAATGTGCTCCGTGCGCTTATGTTGTGTAAGCGCAACTTAGAGAGGAGGGTGATGTAATGGGCCCAACTCCAATTACATAAGTAGCTAGATATTTCTTTAGTTATTACATAAGTAGGTAAAGTGGCACACGGGTAGCGTGTGCCAAGGTGTCATCATCTGATTGATTAATAGTGAGGAGCCAGACTCACTTATTGACCAATCAGATAAAGACATGTGTTTGAGTGGTTCACACGAGGCCAGGGGTAGCCGCCCTGGTCCTAAATAAATCAGAGTTGAATTTGACACAAACCTAAGACTTGGTTTTATTATTGCGAGCTTCCTCCGCACTATATTGTAAGCTAGTAACGGTATCTCTTACCCCGTTACACTCATCATGCAATTCGAGCTCTGGCCGGTGTTAGCACCTCTGAAACAACGAGTCTGGAGACACAAGACGGTCGAAGTCATCGTTAAATTACTGAAAGCTTCGACCACCTGCTCCCAGAACTCCCGACCACCCTCATCTAGCTCACGCCGTGTAAGTGCGTCACAGGATGTAATAAATTTCTCGAAAAACGCTTCAGAGAAGAGTACGTTGAGCAGGCGATACAAACAGTGTTTGCTTCTGCGTTGAGTGGTCTCTGCAGAAGGCCCCCTACCACGTTTGGCCTGCCGCTGACGGTCCAGTAGCAGCTCCATGGCATTTTGGGACTCATCGTACCCCTGAAGGATAGTAACTCGATCGGCCTTGCTGATATTCTTTGCCACAGGAAGCTTACGCGCGGTACACTCTAACTTTACTTGATCTACCGTCCAAGTGCTGTAGTCGCCCGACGAGGGCGGAGGAACTGTGCGCTTGCTGCCTGCCTTCTGTACAGCAGTCCAGTGTGTGCTCACGCAAGCTCCACTACTAGTGGAGGCATCTGCGACCGTCGAGACGGCGGACTCCATGCTAAACGAGATACCTCAAGCACACCGGTTTGTGTTGCTGAAGCAAAACGTCTGTGCTTCGTGACCCGAAGGGTCACGATCCCATTAAGAGTGAATTAATCATGATCTGCACGTACACTTAGCCCTAACTGGATCATGCTCCGTCGTGATCCCGTTAGGAACCGGCCTAAGACAGTGTGTTGCGACCCCCATTGGTATGAGATCATTGAATAACAACCTGTCTTCACTTTTCTACTATTATCCATCTTACATGGCTGTACCCAGATCGACGGCTTCAACGGTTTCTCGCTTCTCCAACTGCAACAGGATCTTTTGGGTACGTACGACAGGATTCCAAATCTTTTTAGTGTAGCTATTAGGCCAGGAGAGCGCTAGCCGCACTAACACATTCAATCAGCTCTCAATTTACTCCCAGAGCTCAAGAGGCTTGGCACTTAGAATCGATTCAAATCAACAGCGGTTTGGTCCACCCGTAGCGCCAACCCGTCAAGCTGAGTCGTGTCCTTCCTAAGGACGACAAGGAACGTTACCTGACGTACTCGATCACTGTGCGTCTGGCTAACAAGGAAAATGGAATAGAAGAAGAAGTCGTCACCAAAACGATGGTCACGTTCATCAACGGCGGTCCCAAATACTTTTTCGAGTGGGTGACCACTTCAAACAACTCGCTAATCTCAAGCACTGGAACGCGGAAGACAAGTTCCTCTACGCCATGATCCTTCTTGAAGGATACTTGTGAGAAGCATTCGAAGATGCGGCCTTTTCCGACGACGGCGTGCGCATGGACGAGGAGCTTACGCGTGCGTTACACAAGGCGTCGATCGTGGTCCTGCCCGTGGACTACAGCGAGAACCTCCAGAGGAGCTTTGGGAAATTAGAAAGGCTCGAGCCGAGTCCTTGGCCAAGTACATTACGCTTTCGATTGTTAGTTCGCATGGAGCACACTCAGGCCAGGTTGAACGGAAAATCGCCGATGAGTGAGGACGCTCTGTGCCGCTTGTACAAGCGCGGTTTGTCATATGAATGGCAGAACAAGTACGACGCCAGTGGGCAAGCTTATTCGACCGTTGCTGCTCTCGTTCCATTCATCGAGAGGATTGAGCAAGGCAAGCAGCGCCTACACAGTACCGGTGGTTCTGACAGGAAAAACAACAGTCATGACAATTCGCGCGCTCAGGAACGACGAGGCAACTCCAACAATTGCAATAGCAATAATAACGGCCGCCAGCATCATAACAGAGGAGAAAACAGTGGCCGAGGAGAAGGCAACAACAGCTCAAGCAGCTCAAGCAGCAATATGTACTGCACATTCCACCGGGCCACTTCGCACAACACCCAAGACTGCCGCGCGCTTCGTCATTATGAACAGCAAGAGTAGCACCACAAGCCGATTATCAGCGTGAGCGGCAGGGGGCTCAACGTTCTGGAAGACGAGGTTCAGGTGGTCGTCGCCAACAATCCACTCGAGTCGAGCAGCGTGGGCAACGTGCAGAGAGATCAAGTGACGAAGAGTACATGTTTGTGGGACTTCTTGCAAAAAACCTATCGCAATACCATCCATTAGAGTCGTTATTATGATGGAGCACGGCAAGGAATTTTTAACGCGCTGCTGGATAGTGAATTTTCACGCAGCTGTGGTGTAGCGGGATCAGCAAAATCTGCGAGATTGCCAGATCCAACTTACCAACTGCGCCCAGACACCGACTAACGGAGGGGGTCCCCCGATGATCCGTGTTCTGCTGAACTTTCCTCACCTTGTGTACCCGTCGGTAGGGCGGGATCTTGCTTTCTCGGTAACTTCCGAAGAGTTCAAGTGGTGAAGCTTGAGTGTCTTGGCGAGACGTGGGGATGGGGTGGAGCAGCAGTGGAAAATCTTCACTCTGCGTCCGTGGATGGTTTCGAATCCTAAGCGAATATTCGAGCTTATGGATCCGGGGCCTCGATCGTGGATCTGGCCGTAGGGTTGCCTTGCGGGTGTGTTCCCTTGCATTTGTAGTTCCTTTGCGTCGTACTTGCCGCCTCCTGTGACGGGATCTTGAGAGTTGAGAACCTCTAGGGCGTAACCGACCAAGTAGAAAATTCGGTTAACCTGTCGGATCTGCACGTGTATAGGAAAGCTCACTAGGTTGTAGGATCTGGTCAATGTATTATCCAGTTATCGCTACCAACACTAGATTCGCAATTCCTAACCTTCACGGAGCTCGTACGGCCAATGTAGTTCCGGTTCTTGAGGGCGGGAAGGCACTTGTGTGTTACCGTGCAAATTGAGGACTTCATTTATTAAGTTAATCCCTAGGGTCGAAGTATACACGAAATTTGTCCAGGTCAATGCTCATATCCGCTACGATTGTTCTGTGAGGCCAAATCCAATCCCTGTCGAAACGCCATACGTAGTTGCGCTCCAATTGCTGATCCCGTTACGATTCCGTGGCCACTTGCTCTCTAGTTCGTGATATTGATTACTCCATAGTGAGACCTGATGCTTGGCGGGCGAAGTAGACGCTGTCCTTGTCCAGGGCCAATGTTCACTCCTGTTACGGCGATCGCCCGAGGCCAAAGCCAACCCCTGAGACGACTACAGGTCACTTGCTCTCCACAGTGCAAATTGAGGTCTGTATTGATATTTAAGCCTATACCTGTCTGGATTTCTACCTTCTATGTCTTTTACTTGTTAAATCCCTTACCAGGCTCGGCTGCATGTCCCTTCTTCCCTTGACCCATTATCCCAGCTGTCTTATCTTCAGATCCACCGGATCCATGACGTAATCATCATGGTCACCCTATTATGGGTACATTCATCCGGATCCAGGTCGCTTGGATCCACCTCACTGTAATTGTACACTCGCCGTGGATCCGAGCTCTCCAATCATCCAATATCATCTTGCAACCGTTTGTGATCTCCATTGTCCCACGAAAGCTCGAGATTTACTGCATCCATCATCCCTATACCCTGGATCCAGATGCAAGTTGCTGCGACTACGCTGTCGCCTAGTGTCCTCACTGAAGTTGTTACGAAACACCTACGTCCCAGAAGGCGGTCCCGCTCAATGGGCTGTGAGATACAATGTGCTGATGAGTGCAGATCCTGCGGATCTCCACAATGGCACACGAACGTTGCAGCTACGCCATGGACGACTGCGTCGGCCTGTTGTGTGTTGGCTCGTGCTGCCGACGCGTGGACCTGTGCAACGTGATGACCAAGACTTAGTGTTTTTGTAGATGCTTGAACTATTAGTGCTAAGTACTAATACAACTTACTGCTGGTGCGGTGGTGCTATTGGCACGGAGCTGCACTCTCGTGAGAACTTGCCTTCTGAATAGCAAGTGCAGACTCCGACCAAGACCTTCACCGTCACCTGCCGCTGGCTGAGCCTCGGCACATACGTGCTTCTCTTGCTTCCTACTTTCTACTACTTCCTGACTGCTGTGTGGTGTCAACATGACAGGCACACGCAGTCAAAGCTAGCTGGTGAGCTCTCGTAGTTCACCTCAGGTTATGAGCCCAATAGAGAATGCAAGTGCGGCAGAAAATGCAAGAGAAACTCCTAATGCCGAAACGATGGCGCCTCAAGAACAACTTGTAGACTTTGGACGTCAACTTGCAAACATTCTAAACGGCGTTTCACTATTGACCCTACTAGTACAAGATGCACGCCGTCGATTGGTCAATAATGTTCGTGCGAGTGAGAGAGGGTCCAGAAAACAACTGGAGAGTCGAGCAGAGGCCACAAGCTGCAGCGCAGCCTCCAGGAGTCCAGGGAGGCCCGAGCGATCCCAGCGAGCCTGACGAGAGCGACGCCGGACACGCGGACGACGGAGAGAGCCGAGCATCTTCACACGTTACAAACATGCTGGACAACAGGCTGAGAACGCGGTACAACGACGCTGAGCTCGTGGACGCGACCAGTAAGATGATCGGCAAGGAGGTAGTGCTGCCTTCAAGCTGAAGGATGTCAAGGAGGAGCTCGCGCGGTGGAGAAGCGAGGTGACCTTGCGGCTCCCGCTGTACAAGCTTGACGTGGTAACGTACGAGAGCGAGAGGTACGACTCGCAGCTTGGCTACGTATACCCCAAGTACCATCGCTGGTACGACACGTGGCGTGTGATGGCATTCACGGCTATGGCTTTGTCCATTGACATGAGCCTACGAGACCTCTTCAAGGTTGACGAACTCAGAGAAGAGATGGAAGCTCCGCCTCTACTTTTTGGGACCGAATTGTGGCTTACTTCACTCGAGGTGATGGGGTTAACCCCGACTATATCCTTCGTGACCTACTCAACCGAGAGCTGAAGCCCGGTGAGACGGTGGATCAGTATGTAACTGCGAGTGAGGAGTTGGTTCGGCGGTGTAAGCAGGCCAACGGTGAAGTGGATGAGTGGGAACACGCAAGTCTCCTGATCTCCAATATTCAGCGTGTCTTCAGAGTGCTTGCAGAGCAACACACTGTATGGTGTAGCAAGAACGACAGACGCACATTGACACGTGCCGATGCTACGCGTCGCCTGCGACAGGTGGAGCAAGCTCGACTGCAGGTGGCCAGACTACAGCCATCAGTGATCATCCGAAACCGCACGAGCTGCGACCGTGAATGCAGTCAACAAGAAGGGCACCAATAAGAAAAAGCGAGCAGCTTCGAAGACTGAGAAAATCGCCAAGAAGAAAGCACGTAGTAAGTGTGGGAATTGTGGTGAAATGGGCCATTGGTATGCAAAGTGTACGGAGGTCACTGGGAAGCCACTTAAGCCGGATCTGAAGCAAAAGAAGCGTGCAAACTCCCAGAGAAGAATGCAGTCGCTCGTCGGATCGGTGCAAGTTGTACCCAAGACCAATACTACCAAACCGCCGGTATCTCCTGTGTATTCACCAACAACGCCAGCAAGCAGTGACGAGGAAGAGAAGTCGAGCGGGCTTCCAGGTCACCAGCAACGCTGGGATGACAAACGAAGTTGGGACTCGGGTGGACCAGGATTTGAGGTGAGGCGTCTTGAAGGTGGGTCACGATTGGGCCCATCTCCGCCAGAGGATGACCGATTTGGGCTGCGTTTCGAGAACCAGCGTCGTTGCGATGGTAGTAGAGGCTACGGTACTGACTACTATGGCGGTGGATACGAAAAAGGACGTGTGTGGACGCAACATGATGACTACTATGGTGGTCGCTATGATGGACGACCCGATGATTGGCGTGGTCGTTCTCCACCACGTGGACCGCCAGAATCTCCACGACCGTGGCAACAGCCCCAATACTCTTTTGACCGTCATGGACCGATGCCGCAGCGAGGCCCTAGACAGTGCGGTCATTTTGAGCGAAGTTGTGAACGTGATGTGTCACCACGCAGCCGTGGCTACCGTAACCGTCGCAGTGAGTCAAGAATGGTTAACGCGGTTGAAAACAGAGGAAACTGGAGACTTTGAAGTTCGACTGCTGGATGACGTGGTGTATAGCCCGACTGCTCGGTGAGCATTATCAGCCTTGGATATATGCAGATGACTGGAAAATTTTAGGTTGAGATTTCTGATGACCAGCGCAGTGTATGGCTATACAAGACTGGAATCACGCTAAAATTTGATATGCATGAAAATATCTACCGACTACGTGCTGTACATGTACCTGGCAAGCTGGTGAACGCTGTGCAGAAGCCGCAAGAAGACGCCAATGACATGATGAAGGTGCTTCACCAGCGCTTGGGACACATGAGCATGGAGACAGAGAAGTTGCTGAGCAACAAGATCGACCTTGTTGTTAAGATAAGAACTCCCTGTCTACCTACGACTGTGTTGCGTGCAATTCGAGTAAAGCGCCAAGGATGCATTATGCGCGGCGGCCCATGCGGGACTTGCAGCCGCTGTCCATTCTAGAGATGGACGTATGCTCCATTTCTGAAGAAACCTCCAGTGGTGCCACCATGTTTCTGTTTGCGATCGACGAAGTGTCACTATACAAGTGGGCATTTCTGCTGCGACAGAATGGAGAGCCCGCTGCATTCCTGATCAAGCTCCTGTGTGAGCTGAAGACACAGTATCCGAAGTACTTAGTGCAGCGCCTGCACTCGGACCAGGGTAGAGAATTCGGTAGTACAGCTCTGAGTGACTACTGCGAGCACGAAGGCGTCGTCTTGCAGACGACGAACTCTACTCTCCTCAAGAAAATGGAATGACTGAACGAGCAAATGGAGTGGTATTGCCCAGACTGAGGGCGATGCTGACTGCAGCACAGCTACTAAACACGCTGTGGAGTGGCGTTATTGCACGTGGTGGATACGTTGAACATTCTACCTACGAAACCTCTGGGACTTGTGTCGCCACACGAGAAGCTAAAAGGTGTAACACCCGACCTCAGTGTGCTACGTACTTGGGGTTGCCTTGCCTGGGTGCGTATCCCACCAGAGTCTCGACAACGTAAAGAGAAGCTCCAGCTGAGAGCCCGTTTGAGCCTTCTGCTTGGCTACAGTGCAACAACAAAAGGGTACAAGCTCCTTGATCTGCTTACGTGTCAAGTAATAACTGCGCGAGGCGGCAGCTCGCGCTTCCATGAGCGGTTTACAGCACAAGGGACATACGTGCGTCACTTACTTAAGAGCAATTACATGCACCATGCGCATGAGTTGCCGACCAGCGTGCCTATTGATCGGATTAAAACCACTATGGATTCCTACATTCAAGACGGGGCGGAGCACCCATCTGCGGGCTTGCAGCTACTGCTGCCGAGTAGGGAGCCAGTGGGAGTTGCAAATGCGACCGAGGTGACCTCGGATGCCGTGCAACCGGCACCGATGTCAAGTGGGAGAAAACGTGTGAGCTCCAGTGGGAAACATGTTGATTGTTTTAGCAGGACTGGGCAAATGGACCCAAACTCACGCGGTGAATGTCCAGCGAGTCAGCGACCGACTCGTACTGAGATACGGGCTACCAGTGAAGTGGAAGTGACACCAGCCAAGAAGAAGAAGAGGACCCGCAAGCGTGGTGTGCAACATCGAGGTGAGAAGACTGGTGAGCAGTCCACTGGATTTAAGATTCAGGAGCCACCGGTAGAACCATGTTTGAATCGCCCGCGTAGGACGCAGAGACCAGCGTGCAGCTACTTGACTACGTGGTAGGTCATGTGCGGGCTACGGCAGAAGATACTGACATTCCGAACACATACAAACAAGCTCGATCTAACAGGCAGTGGCCGCAATGGAGGGCATCAATGCTTTCCGAACTACAATACCTGAAGGGTCACAACACGTGGAAGTTAGTTTCGCGGTCGGTGGCAAAGAAGGTAAAGGTGATCACGTGCCGCTGGGTCTATGCTGTGAAGCGTGATGAACGAGGACGGGTAACCAGATACAAAGATCGGCTAGTGATTCCTGGACACAAGCAACAGCGAGGGGTGAACTACTCTGAAACGTCTGCCCCAGTTATCAGGTTTGAAGCCATTCGAGCAGCTATCCATTATGCGGTACAACGAAAGTGGGACGTACGGCAACGATGTGAGAGCAGCTTTTCTGTAAGGTGACCTCTCTGAAGCGATCTTCATGGGGCAGCCTCCCGGATTTCAGACAGAATGCCCTAAACTTGAGTGCAAGCTCCTGCGGAGCCTGTACGGGCTGCTGCAAGCACCCCACATTTGGAACAAGACGTTGCATGCCAAGCTGATGGCGATGAAGTATGAGCGTGCAGACTCTGACTTTGGATTGTACATTCTGAAAGAAAAAGGTGAAGTCAAGATGCTCTTGACGGTCTATGTGGATGATCTACTACTAATGGGACCAACCCAGCATTGCGCCAAGGTTGTTGTCATGCTTAAGGAGTCATTTGAGCTGACGACTATGAGAACAGTGAATTACCTGCTGGGTATTGAAACCCCGATTGATCGCAGGAGGCGACAAATTATCTACTCGCAGCAGCAATACGTATTGGACGTCTTGAAGGACTATCACATGACAACATGCAACGGATGTGCGACACATGAATCAACGTCGCCATTCAAAGTGGAGATCCCTAAGACTACGGAGTACCTGCCTTACCGAGAGTTGGTCGGATTGTTGCAGTATCTGGTTAATGCATCAAGGCCAGATATCACACTGTTGTGCCTCACTTGGGGAATTTTCTAGCCTTTACATGCCAAACGCGTGCTCTGTTATTTGCGGCTTACGAAGGACTACGGCTTGGTGATGAATGTGAAGCAAGGAAAGTCGGTTGAACTGACGATCTACTATGATGCTGATTATGCGAATGATCCAGCGGATCGTCGCAGTATTAGCGGCTACGTGACAATGACTGACGGGAATGTGATCTCGTATGCTTCAAGCAAACAGAAGCTCAATGACATGAGTACCTGTGAGGCGGAGTATGTGGCCATGTCCGAAGCTGCAAAGGATATTCTGTGGCTACAAGACTTATGCAAAAAGTTGGTTTGGTTGCATCCAATGCCTATTATGTTCGGTGACAATGAGGGTGCTATCTCGTTGAGCACTAAACCCGACAAGCACTCCAAATAAGCATATTGAAAACAAGTATCGCATTGTAAGAAGGAATGTCGAGCTGAAGCGCATGCAGTGAAGCACATCGGAGCCCAGGACATGGTTGCAGATATCATGACGAAGGCGTTGGGAGCTGTGAAGTTTGCTAGCTTTCGGTAGGCAATAAATGTGCTACCTGTTGTGACTGCTGAAGGCAATGCTGAGGCTTAAACCGCTGCGATGGTTGGCTACTTCTGTGACGACAACACCTACGTTGAAGTTTTCATCAAGTGGAAGACGCTATGGCTACAGGAAGCCAAGTGGATTGCTGATACGCGGGTGGTTGAACCACTGCTAGCTTTGATGGAGGATACTGTGCAAGTGGCGGTTACTACTGCGGGCACACGCTATTTTTGGATGCAAGTGTGATCACGTCGACTACGCGTTAGATCGCCGTGTTCAAGTGAAAGTGTGAGATACAACGTGCTGATGAGTGCAGATCCTGTGGATCTCCACAATGGCACACGAACGTTGCAGCTACGCCATGGACGACTGCGTCGGCCTGTTGTGTGCTGGCTTGTGCTGCCGACGCGTGGACTTGTGCAACGTGATGACCAAGACTTAGTGTTTTATAGATGTACTTGAACTATTAGTGCTGAGTACTAATACAGCTTACCGCTGGTGCGGTGGTGCTATTGGCACGGAGCTGCACTCTCTTGAGAACTTGCCTTCTGAAGAGCAAGTGCAGACTCCGACCAAGACCTTCACCGTCACCTGCCGCTGGCTGAGCCTCGGCGCATACGTGCTTCTCTTGCTTCCTACTTTTTACTACTTCCTGACTGCTGGGTGGTGTCAACATGACAGCCACACGCAGTCAGAGTGAGCTGATGAGCTTCCGTAGCTCACCTCATGGGCGGCCCGACACGGATGGCAGAACTGCTCGTGACCGGTTCACGCAACACATACAGTGGTGGCTTCTTAGATGTAGACATGCCCATGGGTGGGGTGGTGGTCGACGGGCGATGTACTTCGTGCCGGCTTCCGTACGAACAAAAGGGAATCTGGCGAATAAACACGATTGGTTGTGCGACAGCTGCCTAGAAAAATATAAGTACAGTAGCTACTCAGAAAAGAATTAACAGTTAGGTTTTTCTTTAATAAACCTCGCATGTGTGATTGGTCAATGTCCATTCTGAGATGGGTACGATTGGTTAAAATGAGTTCGTATATGCAAGCGGATTGAGAGTAATAGACGCGAAAATGGATTCAATTGCTTTTAGTGATATACCACTTGATTAAGCTCAGTTTGCGCTTTTTCTAGTATACTTTAAAGTTTAATTCTGATTATTTTTGACATCAAAGCGAAAAAAAACTTCACCCCTCCGTAAAGTAATAGTTCAAATGGTCAGGCATTGGCAAAATTGGCGGGAAATTTGTTCATATAAAAAATCGTGCTGACGCTACGTAAGTAGAGCTTTCAAACTATCTCAACCACGCTTCCGTTGGAGCTGTACGACCGAAGTTATCTCCGACTTAAAGAACTGTTAATTATTTTTCGGACCAGACACGTACTACTTTTATATTTGTTGTAATGGGGTAGGGTAACCAATTCTATCCCAAATATTACACTTCCCTTTTAAATTAGAAACCTTTGTTAGCCCCGCGAAAACCCTGAGCGGACATCCACTAAGATAAGATAATTCTGCTGAGGAATGGCCGCAGAAGTATATGACAGCCAAATCCTGATATTCAAGTGATATTGCAGAGCACAGAGAAATTTTCTTCATTAGCACGAAGCCGCAACACATTTATCCTCATTTATCTTGTTTTTTTTCACGATATGAGAAGCTCGTTGACGTACGCCACTGTTGGTACAAGAATTGGGGGGGGGGTAGAACTGACTCACAAGCTGCACGCCAAGACCAGGCTGTCGCCGGTGATTGATATGATTTAAGCGTATAATAACGGGTACTTCGAAGTATAAATTGTGTTTTTGAAATGACAGATCGTCAGTGATGCTGGGCGTTTAGCTCGCGTAGCATGAAATTATTGGGATTCACGCCACCTTTTGTCCTTTTCACTACCGGTACAGCACAGAGTTGACCTTCGTTTAAATGTTCTATAACTCTACAGAAGTGAACATTTATTTACCAGTCCAATCCTCAAGTCTATTAATACCCCTCCGAGTTGCATATTTATTAATTTTTTTATTAATTTGATAAGAGGGGCAATTTCATGACTCATATTATGATATTGAGAGTGTGTACTGCGCCCAACTCGCGGGTAAAAAAGAGGCACAACTTTTTCACAGATTTTATCCTATCCCCTGGATCTATCCGTCCGAAGTATATGATATACATCGGTGTATACCGACCACACACTTCATTCGGAAATAAAGCGGAGGGGGAATGAGCCGTGACCTGCGCGTGAATACCGTGCCGAGGCCGTCCCTGTCGACGCAACGCCGCAATCTGTGCTTGGGGGCCGCCGACGATGCCACCACGTATGCTTCGTCGCCGTGCGTACTCAGCGATGAGGAATGGGTGGATTCCGCCTCTGAAACTTACATCGACGCGAGCAGCCAGTCCAAGCAGGGGCGATCCGGACGGATGGCCCATCCACGGCGCGTTCAAGTCGAGCCTGAAGATGGCCAAGGGCTCGAAGTTCTCGTGCCCCCGTTGGAACGACTTGAGTTCCAGTCGTGGGAGGACCTCGAAGGTTACTTGGTCGACTACACTAGGGGAACGTACCAGGTATTATCTTGCTTTGTTTCGGATTACATATGATTCCTATGCTAACCGCGAGCGTACTGTTATGTTGACTTCTTCGTAGAGCTTCCGTATTCGCACGAAGAGCACAGTGGTAGCACGTAATGCCAAGATTCGTTCGTCGGGGTCGAAGAAGCCGTTGCTACCGGATGAGTGGGAGAACTACGGCAAGACGTACATATGCACGCACTCGGGGTTGTACAAGTCGCGATGAAAGGGAAAGAGGAGGCGTCTACAGTCGCGAGCTATGTAGTGCGAAGCCCAGGTAAGATTACTGCTCAGTTGAGACGAGTTGGTCATCCAGTTGGGCCGAGTTGGTCATCCAGTTGGGCCGAGTTTGTCATCGAGCTGGGCACGCGGATCTTTGAATTGTGTTGGGATGAGTTGAAGCTTACTGATGTTGTGCTTGCATGTGCCCATATTGCAGATCAATGCGTGTGTCCAAGTTGACGATGCTAAGGTTCCGACCTTCATTTTGAGGATCACCTTGGCGCGTTTAGTGCACAATCACCCCGTAAGCAAGCACGTTTACAGTCAATATCCGCACGTACGAACTGAATTGGAGTCAAATGTGGTGACTACGGTGAACGAGCTTCGGAAAGCCGGCGCGAAGAAGAAGCGTATACTCAAATTTATCCACGACAACTCGGAGCGCAATCAGTCGACTTAAGCTGTGTCCAACTAAGTGCGGAGGTTGAAGAAACCGGAAAGCACGGGTTCCACCAGCGCCAAACGACTGAAGAAGTGGATGGTCGAGTTTTCGAAAGGGCCTGGAAATGCTGGAGGAATATTTGTGGATTCAGTGGGAGATAAGGTATGAATTCGTTCATACATCGTTAAGTATAACGCACTAACGCTGTAATATGTTGTAGACAATTGCCACTTGTATTACGTTGCAGACTAGGCATATGCGAATGTTTTCCCGAAGTTTTGATGATCGACGCGACGCACGGTACTAATGCGTCCAAGTACAAGGTGTTCTCAATGATGGCACATGATGTTTTTGGGAAAGGGCAGTTTGTACAACATGCAGTCGTTCAAAATGAGCGTCGCCACACCCTAATGACAGCTTTGGAAGAGTTCAAGCGCAATAACCCGGCGTGGACCCAAATCAAGTGTATCTTGATCGACAAGGACTTCACGGAGATGTCCGTTCTCAAGATGGTAATTCCTGATACTATCGTGCTGCTTTACCAGTTCCATGTCCTGAACTACCTGCGCGAGGAAATTGCTTGCGCAGATTACGGCTTTACGCCTTGGAAGAAGCAACTGCATGGAATTATGAATTTGTTGGTGTATTCTAAAACTGAGCGAGAGTTCCTAAAGTATCGAAAGTACATGCGCCACATCATGACTATTGGGCGTGGTGATCCAGTCAGACAATCCGCAGCTGGTTCTCGTTCAAATTAGTTGGGTTCTGGTACCCATGAGTTGGGCGCGGACAGAGGTGAGCTGGGTGCTGGTGAGGGTGAGTTGGGTACTGGTGGAGAGTTGAGCTTGGGTCGTAGAGAGATGGGCGCTACAGTTGACCATGAAATTAATGAATTGCCCAAACATCCTTTCGAGGAGTATTTCGTGAAGAACTGGGACTCATGTCGGGCCATGTGGTGTTCATCTGAAAGGCAAAATGCAGTTACACTGGGGAACAACACGAACAGCAGAATCGAAGCCTCTTGGAAGCAGCTTAAGGATCTTGTTGATTCGTGCATGGGGGTGGATGAGTGCATTGCATCTATTATGTGCTACCATTTTCAAGAGGAGAAGAAATTCGTGGACGCCGTGTACAAGTTGACTGTTGTGCACAGCACCAAGTATGATGCCGAAATGCATTTTGTCTCGAATTTGGTCAGCGAGCACGCGAGTGAACTCATTTACGAGCAGTATGTGTATGCAAATACAAAGGCCAAGTACACTTATTACGAGCCGGTACCTGACGTGTATCTCCTTCAACACGACTGCGATGAAGAAGACGCACTAGATGAACCCAGGAGTGAGTACTCTGTGACTAAAAGAGACTGGTCATGCTCGTGTCTTTTTATGACATCGCGGTTGTTACCCTGTCGGCACGTTTTGTATCTTCGGAAAGCACTTGGATGCGAGAACGTCATTTCTACTCGGCTGCTACATCCTAGATGGCTGCTCAGCTCGTTACACTCAGACATTGATCTACCGGAACTACCTGGAGAATCAATCTCCGTGTCGCGCGTTATGAAAGATACGAATGTTGTGTGGGACTCGAACTGCAAATTCCGTGAAGCCAACTACGTCGCAGCGACTATCAGCGAGCATCTAAGTGGTCTCGGCATGAATGAATATCAGGCAGCAATGTCAGCGTTGCGCAATGTTGCTAAACTTTTCAAGCACGGGAAATACGGTCATATGCTTCCACAGCAGGACCAACACTCGAGTAATCTAAATGCGAGTGAAGCAGGAGAAGTTGCCTCAGTTCAGTATGAAGACACGCGCGGGGCACCCAGTGACGAGGTTGACATGGGCGGCATCGAGGGCGAATTGGCCACCGATTTTTCAGTAGTGGAAAGCTCAACTTCGGATGGTTCTCAGCCGGCTACGAAGTTGGGCTTTCAGACAAGTGAGTTGGGCTCTGGAAATGACCAGTTGGGCTCTCAGAGAAGTGAGTTGGGCTCTGATAATGACCAGTTGGGCTCTCAGACATGTGAGTTGGGCTCACAAACAGTCGCGTCGAGCTCTGATACAGGCCAGTTGGGTTCACAAAGCGCTGACTTAGCCACGAGCACGCGCCGGATTCCAACGTCGGTCAATCAGATACAACTATCACGCACACGGCAGATCGGGAGAGATCAATCAATTTGGCTGATGAAAATGATGAATTCGATCTTCAAAGCCCACCAAAAGCAAAAGGTCGACCGAAACAAAAACTCAAAGCCGTCAAGGCGAAGCGAAACCTCACTATCTCAATGGTCCAGGATGATTTGGCTATGCACGAAAGCCAGCTGAGCCTTTTGACGGCTCACACACTTTTGGCAGATACCCCAACCTTCAACAACTCACACGACAAGTTGCTGCAGTTCCAGCTCTTCAGGTTCCATACCAGGCCCAAACCACCAATCGGGCACGAGATCTCAAAGCTACCCGCAACAAAACCACTACTGCGTCCCGAAGAGATCGTCAGAATCTTTCAGATCGAACTGATAAAAAAAAGCATGGCTAAGGTTTCGGCATACCAGCGAAAACACCGAGCCGTACTAGAATTGAACATTGCACTGGAGATTGTCGGTCTAGGTGTGGTTGCTAACTCAACTGTAGTACTCATGAAAAAGTGGCACAAAGCTCATGATGGCTTAAGGAAAATTGAAAAGACGCTCGATATGATAAAGCAGCTCGACTTCTCGCGACCTAGTACTCCCGGGTTTTTGGTTGTTGAAGATCCAGAACTACCGGAAAAACTGAAGAGCATCCATCTATTTTCACCACATGTACGGACTACTTGCACGAATATTTGTAATCAAAATGAGCTCATCCGAGTGTGTATTTACTGGACAGGCAAACGTACTGGATTTGGCGGCAAAGGAGTGCCTAACGGACGATATAATGCACATGGTACTGACAAAGAAGTTCGGACAGGATCCTAACGTAGTTGTTTTTGAGGCGTCAATGCTAGGTGCTGTCGTCGATAGGCACATGGGGGCGGACAAAGAGAGTATTCGGAGGAAAATGGAGGGACTATCGAATCAAAAGGTGCTCTTCCCCGTGAACTGCAATTGTAATTACTGGTGCTTCGTGATGATGAACCTCGAAAAGGGAAAGGTGGCCATATATGATTCCAGTTCGTCTACGTACTTAGTGAGCGTTCGCTCCGTGGCTCAGGTGCTGATATCTCTGCTACCAAACGGCGTGAACCCGAGCCAACGAGTACAGACGTACGAGTCGGGGTTGGGCGCTCAAGTGGATAGCTACAACTGCGGCATATACGTTCTACTCGCTTTCGAGATGTTCTGCGGCGCCGAGTCTCTTGGCTACATTGGCTAGAAGACACTGCAGTGTCTGCGCTACCGCTACCTTCGTATGTGCATGGAAGGCTAAAGAGTGTTAGTCTCTACACCTAATACAGAAGTTCACGTATATTTCTATCCATGTTATTATACAGTTCTTCCTCCACCATTAATATGGTACGTTGCATTGTGCAGTAAGCCCAAGAGTTTCCAAAGTCTTGCTCCACACAATGCAAACACTAAAAGTGCTGTCCAGCATCCTCGAAAAGTACGACTTCATTATATCCGGGTATTCGCCTCGACAGGGATTCCGTAAATACAATATAAAGCTGCTGGAAGTATTACTGTCGAATACATAACTGATTGAGACTGCTGTTGCAGGAAAATAAATAACTGAAAAACGAGCACATTGTAAAATAAAATACTGCAATCAAGTCAAAACTGGACTGTATTAAAGGAACGACTTAAAGACTAGCCTCTACTGTTGACACGTCCCAATAGATCGCGTTGTGTAACGGGGTACGTAGCCCTCAGTGTACCCTGGTTTCATGAAGTGTGACACTTCACACTTCAGAAGTATGACACGTCATACTCCGGGATATTTGGTACAAGGTACCAAGGTCGTTCAAAGCCAACCATTGGTTAAATGACATTGCATTTCTATAGGTAACTAATAGTTTGTATTAAACCCAAACTTAACCTACCTATAAATATACGCAGTTTACAATCTACCTTATTTAGGTCACTTCGCTCTCTTTAATTAAAGAGGGGACCTGTGAACTGCCGTTCACTGAGAGTTTGCTACTCTCGGAAGATAACTTCCTCTAGCGCAAGGTGCTGTGTGACCCCGTCACACGTTGACTTTCAGAAAAAGTATCATTTCCAAAGTCATGGGCGACAAGCGGCGTCGTTGGTGGCGTAAAACACCACGGGCGACGCTGAATAGCCTTTCGACTTTATTGGACGTCGGAGGTATAGCAGAAACCAACTTGTGCGTCGACTGCTCTGCTGCAATTTTGCGACGCTTTAAAATGCTGTCAGCAAATCCGTCCGTCCCGGTAGAGGTCACCACTTCGCGAGTCGGTGCAGGAACTTCAAACGGCTTCAGTTGCGCTGACTCCTCCAAAGTCAACATCGCTGCCTCACCGGCGAGCACTTTGACTACAGCAGCTTCAAAAGCCGGTGAGTGCACGATGTCGGCGTAAGGAGCTGTAAATAAAAAAAAACGTAATTTGTTTCATACGTTAGTTAATACATAAGTAAAATAAGGAATACCAGTACAGGCACTTACACAGATAATTGCGAAATGACGGTCGCTCCTCCAGCAATCCATCAAACAAATCCCGAGCGTCCAAAATTGTGAGAGTGTCCGACTGTAATTTCTTCGAAATCGACTCCACGCAACGTAGCTTAGCCAGCAAGTCCTCTAGCCGGCGATGGGAAGATCTGGACGGCAGCAGGTCCGCAATATCGTCGTCGTCGGCCGATAGAAACTCTCACAAGCGAACATAACGATCCAGCATCGTGAACGTCGATGACCAGCGCGTATCTTGACGCCGGACCGCAACCAATGGAGCTTTGAGTCTATTTAAAAACGTAAAACAAATTTTCAGTCCAATACAATTATGAAAACATTTTTGCGATACTTAAATCACAGATCACAAAATTAGCGTACCTCAATTTTGCTGCTTGTTCAGAGTACGTAGTTTGCGCATCAGCAGTTGCATTTCTTCGAGGATATCCTCATGGGGACGGAGGAAATCACGCACAGCAAGATTTAATCTATGACTGGCGGCCAACAAGCGGCACCTCCATGAGGTTTGCGAGCCGCTTATTGACTGCGCAGTTGTCACCGACTAAGAATCTTACACCTTGAATGGTTTTACCAAAACATGTAAAAAAACGGTCGATAGCCCTTAGATGGCCCTCTGCGGTTAGGTTGTCGTCCGGCTCATCCATAACGGGAGCGATGGATAACATAGGGTATTGTGGGCCGCTAGAGGTTTCGTAGCACGCGTAAACGCCCAGGTATTGCTTGGTCCCGAAGCTGCAGTCGTCGAGTTTGAGTCCAAAGTCACTGGGCATATCGCGTCCGATCGTTGTTTCTACGACCTTCGTGACACCTTCCATGTTGGTAAACAGTGCGTCTACAGACACATTCGCCAAATTAGAGTACCTGTCACAAAAAAGATCAAATTAAATTAGCCCATTTTACATTTAGTAAGACTAAATTTGTGTACGTACCGGCGCGTTGCCTTTGACTCGCAAAAGGAAAGGGGCAAGTTGTCCATTACGATCCACTTGAGCCATGCGTATCGATTGGAGGCTTTTTGGCTCACCCAAGATACAAGAGTCCCCGTAACAGCTTCGGAGGCATCACGCATATCGCTCTCGAACCGAGGGTGAGCGGTGCGCACGTGCGTCACCAAATTAGTGTACTGTAGCCATTCTTAGCGACGTGCTTGCGTCGTTTTCCGCAGGCCTTACAGGCGTGATACCCGGTCAGGTCGCCTTCTTCATCAAGAACTGGCTTGAAGAAGAAAGCGGCGATTTGCTTCGGCGTGAAAGCCTGGCTGGGCGCGTTTGAGGCGATGAGACTGGCGGACATGTCGTGGCAGGAGTGGGTGCGGGTGTAGGCTGGGATGTAGTTTTGAAAATGGCAGTTGTTACCTGTCTAGATTGTCGTGGCAGATCACAATCAATCCTTTGGTTGGAGGTGAGAGATCACAGCCAATCCTTTTGGTTGGTGGTGGCAGATCGAAAAATAAGTAGTCACAAATTTGAATTTGAAAAATAAGTTATGGGTATAGGACCTTTCTGGATGCAAAATAAATTATTTTATCGATCAGTAAATATTGCGTTTTCAGTTTATTTATTTTTCGGTATCCCTGCGCGAAGTGGCTGGGCACCCGTTTGGGTGCCATATAGGCACCTGATGGGTACCGCTGGGCGCGAGATGGGTGCAGGAGGCTTGTCACATATTTCCGAGTTGGGCGCAGGAACGGGTGCCTATGATATTTTCTGATGTGGATCGAACGACTTAAAAGCCTATATTTCTAATTTCTCTTGGAGTCGCAGCTACTTATCGTGGAGCTCTGCTGCTTCGTCTCCAACGCCATCAATTCTTGGTAAAAACCACTGTTCGGTTGTGCTCGAGGCCGCACTCGTCTCAATTCATGAAGGGCATCAGCGAGCGAGAAATCCCGACGTACGATGAGGTACGCGAGAATAATTGTTGCAGACCTTGAAATCCCCATAAAGCAGTGCACGAGCACGTTCCCTCCCGATGCTAGGGCTCTATAAAACAGCGCAACACATCAGCGTCCTAGCCATTATGCTGCATCCCTCGTGTTCTAGATACCTGTCGATAAAGCTGAACGCTTCATCAAAGTACTCGGAAATGCGCACGGAGTTTAGATCCGCCACTTGTAGCTGTAAATACGTGAACACTTCGGGAAAACTTAACAGCTTATCAGTTCAAATTAGGGTATGAACAAATTAAAGTTTTCACCCACTTGAGTGGCAGACTTGGTGACACGCACAAGATGTGAGTGATGTTCGATGTCCTTAGAGCTTCCAAGTTAATAGCCGCCCCGTAGGAGCCGATAAAGAGGCCAGAGACAGCTCCCACCGCCACCTTACAAGCAAACAAAAGACTAAGATGTACAACTCGACAACGTTTTGACAGCGACTCTTCGAAGTTTTGTTGATGCACTCGATCTTACCGGTACATTGTCATGGCTCTCGAACTTCTTGGCCATCAGCGCCTCTCGGAACTTCCGAAAGCCCGAAGAAGTCCCTTTTCTCGTAATCCCGTCGGAGAACGACGTCCATGTGGACTCACAAGACGTCTTGTTAGCCAGCTGATCACCCTGGGACCCAGCAGATGCAGCTGTAGAAGCCTTTGTAGTCGCGGTCTCCATTAAACCCAAGCAAGAGCCTTTTTCCGGTGTGTGTGACAAGAGGTTACTCACAATAGTGTCACTGTATTTGCTGAGTTTAGTGCCAAACTCTGGCGGGTAAGAGGACTTTTGACATGTTAGAGGTCATGAGCTTACTATATTATGTTTATTACGCCTTCTTTCTATCCAAAGCGAGCGAGGGACTTGTCGTTCTCCTCGAGGATTCCAAACATGCAGTGTACGACCGAATTTCCGGAGGTTGTTTATATGTTGCTCGTCTCGAGCTTTATGGGCATGGCCGCAATAGCGGCGACAGTCGGGACGGGAGGCAGCTGAGCTTGCTGCAAATGCTGCAACTGCTGTGCTTGCAGTTGCTCCTGTTGCTGGCGCTGAGCTGTAAGCAGGTTGTGGTGCATCCGGCAGTAGCCCTGCTTCACCTGGCCGTTCTTGGTGCACTGACCGTAACGGCACCGACGAGCGCCGCCGTGCATCTTGCAGACTCCGCGCCACTGTGCCGACTTCTTGCAGCCTTCAATGCGACAGCGTCGTCCTCCACCGTGGAGAACACAGTGGCCTCCGCCCTGGTCGCTCGTGGTGCAACCGGGCGTCGTGCACCGGCGACCGCCCCCGTGCGCCTTGCACAATCCGCGCGAACGAATGCCCTTCGTGCAGCCCTCCACCTTGCAGATGCGAGTAGCCGTCGTGCGCTTCTTGCGCGGGAGCGTATGCGGCGGGATCATGCTCCCGACAGCAGCGACAGCGAGCGGGTCAAAGGCATTAGGCATGCCGACTGTGCCGGTCGGGACCGGCAGCGTGCCAGGCAGAACAGTCCGGTCGTGCGTCGGTACGGGGTACATGGGTGCGACTGGAGCTGTTGCCTGACTCATAGTGAGCAGCATGTCTGCTGGGGCGGTGGTCATGCCCATGCTGTTGCTATAGAAAGCCGGCGGCTGTGTCTGGGGCGCCGCTGCGTGCATATCCGTCGAGTGCATCGGAGAAGCGAAAAGGAGCTGCAGGCCCGGCATTTGCTGTCCGCGCGGCTGCGTCGTGTGCTGTGCATTAACTGGCGTCTGACCGGTTGGCATCTCCTGGAGCACTTCGCGAAGCATCTGCGCGTCCATCGCTAAGTCGTCGTCATTCGAGCGCGGCATCGCTTCACTATGCTGTAGAAGTGGATGAAGCGCCGGCTGCTGTGGAGGCTGGTGCTGGTGCAGATAGTCTCCAACTTGGAGACTATGTGCGCCTGTGCTGTAGGTCGGAGCGCTCCAGGGTGCCGACGCTGAAGTGGTATGTATCTCACGAGGCGGCAGGAGCTGTTGTGTATAGTATCCAGTCGGAGTCGAGAGTCGAGGAGGCAAGTTGATGCCGGCACTGGCATTGGCGTAATAATTGTTGCTCTGCTGGTGCTGGTCTAGCGTGAAGCTGGGCAGCGGCTGCGACGTGTTTGTCGTGGCGTCCGTAGGATTTGTCGTGATGCTCGTAGGCGACGACCACTGCTGCTGGCCCGTACGCATTGGATCCTCAGAAGATGGTTCTGCTTTGAGCTGCGTAAGGAAGCTTGAGAACTGAAGCTCGTCGCGGTCGGCAGTTGGTACCATCGATCGAATGGAAGTTGTAAGCAAGATTGCTTATGCCGAGTGTAAATCGGAAATGCGGATGGTGCAGCTCAACCAAAGCCGAGCCGACCCGCAACGTGTTTGGTTGTCTGCTGTTACGAACGTTGGGCTTGGGCTTTTATCTTGTTTGGCTCGGCAAGGGGGATTTGGTGCCGCAGACTTGGCTAAGAAGAGAGACATACGGTGGCGAGCCTTCGGTGCGGGGCGTGTGAGTAGCACATGGAACCAGTGGAGATGCTTGAATTGAGACGCCGGATGTCTCGCAACCAAGCGCACAGTCCGGTCTCTGCAGGGGAAGTTCATTCGGGGAGAAAAACTGAGCAGACCCGGACACTGCCCCGTTTTCCAACTGAGAGAGACAGAGGAGACTTTGGTGCCGCCGCTTGGCTCACAGCGCCGCGATCCAACGCCAAACGAGGGCTCGCGATTACCAGGACGGCGCCTCTACATCTCGGTATCCGCACAACCAAGCGTGCCGAACAAATTGCTCGTTGTTGGCGATACACCCCCACGATGCACCGACGTAGAGAACATCTTTTATCTTCGTTTAGGGCCAACAGTGGAGTTACCGGCTCATCGAGGATTGGAACTACATGTACAAGCCAATTCTCTTTCGTGGCAATGCTATGCCGGTGGAGGTCGGGACGCGTCTGCCGGGTACGACACGCCACGCTGGACCTTGGTGCTACTTGCGTGACGCCAAGTTTTTTCATGTTCGACTCACAATGTCGTGCAACGACCAAGACAGGCTTCATCTCCACTCAACTTTAGTGGAACGACACTTGATAGATACCGTCTAAAACGCCGCTTTCACCGGCATTTCCTAGCCAAAACTAGCGTAAAAGCTTCTGAGAGCAGTAATGGCCGCTTTTGACACGCGCGCAGCGCTATGTAGTTCCGGCTGTACAGACATTTGTGGCCCCACGAGGGGCGGACCAAACTTTGAGAAGCCCTCCTCCCCCCGAAATTAGGCAACTCTGCGAAACCCCGACGATAAGCACAGCGATAAACACGCGCCCCAACAACAAAAGAGGAGTGTGGGGGAGATCGGAGGTTATGTGGCTTAGCAGCGTCTTCAACATGAGCCCCTTCATTGCCAGCTGCACCAAAAGTGTCCCTTCAATTGGACGTCCAGCGGTTTAACGCGCCCGCTGGTAGGGGGGCACTCCAACGCCTTACAAGCACTTAAAGGTCAATACTCTACAGCTTTCTGACGTTGCAGTGTAGCGAAATGCTTACGAGTCGGCCGAAAACTGTTTTTGCAGTTCTTAGCAAGAAATTATTAACAGTACATTACGTAGAGTGCTCTCAGCGTGCAGGTTGCTGGCCACAACGGTTGTTGTTGTGGCGGTTTGCTGTCGCGTTGATCACAGGACCACAGCACAGACCATACTTATTAATAGCGAGGTCTGCAGGCGATTAAGCTTCGTTCTGCCTCGACTAGGGGCGCGTTGGCTAATGCAAGCCGCTTGTGGCTCGCAGCACTTAGGTCGTGTCTCTTGACGAGAAAAGGTGCGTGTCAACTCGACGTATCCAAACGAAATGAAACACTTTCCTAAAGCTGTCCCGACCTACTTTCTCTTCAAGCCGCGGCCCGCCGAAGCGGGACGAAGGACATTCTCGTAATCATGCATGTGCAGTCGTACAGTACTTCGGCTGCATGTGAATGATACGACTCGTAGCGACTGGACCTTGGCCGCCAAGGCCCAGTTGGTGGGCCGCCCGCCTCCAGCGATCAACCTTAGCCGCAGCTTGCGTGATTCGAGCAGCTGACTCAACCACGCAGCCATCGTGTAAGAGATACTAGGTGGTTGATCGGCACGAGTTTTCGCAGATCAATCCTGGTCTAGACTCTAGACTAGATTCGAGCGTTGACAGTGTCAATGACACTGCCAGCTTTGACTCAACTCTCAGACGAGGAAACCACAGTACATGTACATGTATTAATACATGTAGTACATGTACATGTACTGTGATGTACAGTAAATTGTGTGGGGTATTGAAGTACTGGTACTGTGCTGTACTTAAGTACAGTACTGAACCCCGTTTTCGCGCCCTTGGACCTTTGATAAACTTCCGGATGTGATGCTCATGATCCAAATGAACTACTGTTTGTCAGCTAAAATCTGATTTATTTGCAAATCCTATATGGCCCACCCCCGCGAGAACGGGGTGCAGTACTGTACTGTAAACATGTACAGTACCTGTAGCGGGACGTGGTGGTGAGCCCCACGCTGCGTCGTCGGTGCACATCTGTACATCCCTGTCGACCGTCGACTCGACGTGAACGAGCCGGAGGAATGGCAGGCTGCGACTCGCAGCGCTGAGAACGCGTAAAAATTAACTTAAGTCCAGATTCGCACACCAAAACTGCGTCACCACAAATAAAGCGTGCGACCACATCACACTATGGAGACTACACATATAGAATGGATTGCCTGTGCACGCCGCTTTTTTTTCTGATTCCTCGCACAGACAGGGGTTGGGATGGTGATTTACAGCCAACCATCGCCGCACTTCAGAATTGAGAAAGGAGATCACCCAGCAAAGACTCGGCCGGCCGACGCGACTTGCAATGCCGAAGCGTATCGCCTGGCAGGACGTGGCGCTCAACGCTACCGGTATCGAAGCTATCAGAGTGCTGACTGCCTTTAAGACCTACGAGGTCTCGAAGAGTGTGACGGGGTCACACAGCACCTTGCGCTAGAGGAAGGTATCTTCCGAGAGTATACAAACTCTCAGTGAACGGCAGTTCACAGGTCCCCTCTTTAATTAAAGAGAGCGAAGTGACCTAAATAAGGTAGATTGTAAACTGAGTATATTTATAGGTAGGTTAAGTTTGAGGTTAATACAAACTATCAGTTACCTATAGAAATGCAATGTCATAAAACCAATGGTTGGTTTTGAATGACCTTGGTACCTTGTACCACTTATCCCGGAGTATGACATGTCATACTCCTGAAGTGTGAAGTGTCACACTTCATGTAACCAGGGTACACTTAGTGCTACGTACCCCGTTACATCCTCCCCCACTTAGGTTCGGTTTACCGACCAATCAGAATGAAGAGATGTTCGTCACAAACTCTCATTCTCAAAGTCGAAAACCATCGACTCGGCCGCGCGAGCGCGGCGGAGGCTCACTTTACAGTTAGAGCCTCGAGCAGCAACCTGTGCGCTCTTCGTCAAGGTCTCCACTTCGACCGTTAACATGCCTCGTGGCACTGCTAAGAGCGGTGCTAAGACACGCTCCAAGGCTGCAGCCGGTAAGGCGCAGGCCAAGAGCACTAAGCCTCACGGCAAAGGCTCTGCACTTAAGGAGGCTACTCAGGTGGCCTCCGAGGCGATCGGATCCTCGGGTGACGCGGCTGCGGACAAGCGCGCAAGCAGGCGCCGCAGTCCGTCGCCCTCGTCTTCAGACAATCGTCCGAACCCTCGGTTCGTAGAACGTGAGTTCAACTCGGGCAGTGAGGACGATGCCGAGTCCGAGAGCACTCATGATGCTCCTGCGGGCTCTGTGGGAAGGCACAGCCCAGTGCCCAGTGAGCACAAAGAAGACAGCGTGCAGTCGTCCGCTAGTGATCACGGTGATCACAGTCCCAGGACCTCTGTGCGCTCTGAGAGTCCGGCCGTTAAGGCTAAGGGCACTCCCAAAGCCGGTGGCGATGAGGAAGGGAGTCCTCGCAAACGTCTCTCGCTTGCCGAGGGTCTTGCGCGCGCTAAGGCCTCTAAAGCCGAAGGCGCCAAGCCCTCAGAGAAGCGTACCGCCTCTAAGTCTCCACTTCGCGAGGAGAAGGAGACTCGACGCTCCTATCAGAGTCTCTTCGGCTCCTCGGATGAAGAGGAGGAGAAGGAGGAAGAAGAGGAAGAGGAGGGTGCCATTGTTGAGCCCCGGGAGGTCTCGAATGACCTCGACCAGCAGCAGGAGGATTTCCAAGCTGCCCAGCGTGTGCGTGGGGGTTCGGTGGCGGCACCCGTCAGCCAGGAAGCTGCCATCAACTCAAGAGGGTATTGGCCTCCCGAGGAGAGCTCTGGGGCTGACCTCTTCTTAGAGCTTCTCGTCGCTCCTCGTGGCATTGTGGGCGGCCACACTTCTAGGGGCATCTATGAACGAGCCCTTGTTCAGAAAGAACAGTTGTTCGTCGACAACGTGGAGGCTGCTCGGTGTGTGCTTCTCGCGCCACACCGCATTCCCCTTAAGGACTTCACGACTTGTCGTAAGAAGCCCGAGACCCGGGGTGGTCTCTATCCTGTTTGGGGATACCCCTGGGTTATGCCCGAGAACTGTCCCACATGGAGTTCTTGTGAGGACATGTTCTGGGCGTGGGTGGAGACTCTCAAGTACTCGCCCACGGAGTTATGGGAACTCCATGAAGATCAGCAGCTGTCCCACATCCTGGACCAGCGTGATCTTCGTGTGAGGTTTGCCCACTTGATCAGCAAGCGTATGCTGCCAAGGGACATCCTGAAGCGCGCGGCTTCTAGCGCTCACGATGAGCGCGGGTACGGTATGTATTCATCATCCGTACCCCGTTCGGGCAAGAAGCCCCGGACTACTTATGAAGCTGCCGCCGCTTCTGTTCCCAGATTGCGACAGCCTTCGGGCAGTCAATCAGGAGCCGTTCAATCGGCTCCCACGAGTTCTTGGAGTGGGCATAACCCCTCCACTTCACGAGGAGCTGTCGCTTCCCGCGACACCGTTGCTCCTGGAGGATCCGCTCCACGTGGAAGTGGACTTCTCCATTCCGGTCAAGCAGGGGCGGAGGTGCCCTCGTACGAGTACGAGTACTCGGCACCTCCCGAGAGCCACTCTCGTTCGAGTGCTCCGACTGCGGGTCCGACACGGGACCCTGAGGTTGACCGCCTCCGTCAACGTCTCCTCGTGCTTGAGATTGCACTTGGCCTTGGGACTGGCGGTAATGCTGCCGCCCAGGCCGGGAATCAGGGCGAGCTCGCTCGTCTTGCGGGTCGCCTGGACCTGGTGGAGCGAGAGGTCGCGAGCCTGCACCTGCGGGTGGACCGCCGGGCCTCTTCGTCCGATCTGGACGAGGCCTTTCGCATGATCCGACGGATCGAGGCTTTGTTGCCACGTCCGGAGCCGCCTGCGGCACACTCCCAGACGTACGCGTATGGTGCGTACCCGGCGTACTCAGCGTACTCGGCGTATGGCGCCGGGGTCCGTTCGTATGGAGCCCCTCCGGCGTACGGTCTTGACCGCAGCCTTGCCGTCCCGACCGAGGCTTGGGTGCCTGCTCCGACGCCCTCGTCGACGACTGTGACCGGCCCTCGCTTCGAGGAGCTGGGTCAAGGGGGGTCTGCGAGTCAGCAACCCCCTGCGGGTCAAAGTACCGCTTAAGACGTCCGACATAGAACGTCGGGTGCGTCGTCATTGACTTTGGAAGGTCGATGGTGTACGACGCACCATGTCTGGCCAGGACTGCAAAAGGTCCGACGAAGCGGTGCTTCAGCTTGTTGCTGCCGACAGAGCTAACAGTGTCTAGAGGTAGGTTCCTCGTGTCTAGTAACACTAAGTCACCAATCTCAAATATACTTAAGTTTCCTCTTCCTTGTTTGTCCGAGTACTCCTTTTGTTTATCTTGGGCCGCTGCCATGGCATCGCGGACCCTGCTGACAATGTTCAGCTTTGTATCCATAAAGGATTCCACCTGTTTCCGCAGCGACTGGCCTCACATCCGAGACCTGGGAGGAAAGGGCTTTCCGAGCCTCTCCCCCACTTAGAATAGAGGAGTCAGTGTTTCCTCGAAGAGTGAGAGGCACTCTGGGGTGGCGGAAGCCGTTCAAGTAGAACGGCGTGAACCCCGTGGACGCGTGCACCGCGTTGTTGAGCGCAAACTCAACAACTGGAAGCTGCGTCGACCACGTACGTGGCGCTGCCGCGCACACACTGCGCAGAGTGTCCTCGAGCACTCGATTGACGCGCTCTGTTTGGCCGTCTGTCTGCGGATGATCCGCAGTGGACATCTGCAGACGAGTTCCCAGTAAAGGGAGCAGCGTTTTCCAAAACGCAGCAGTGAACCGCGGGTCTCGGTCCGAGACAATCGTCTCCGGGAGACCGTGATAGCGGAACACGCCATCGACGAACAACCTTGCGGTTTGTTCGCCCGTCACAGTGACGGGAACTGGAGCAAGATGTACCATCTTGCTCAGCCGACACACGAACACCAAAATTCCGGTGTTGCCGTGTCCGTCGGCGGGAAGCCCAAAGATGAAGTCAAGACTCATCGACTTCCAACAATCAGCCGGTACGGGCAGGCTCTGTAGTGGAGCCGAAGAGTGCCCTGTGGGTTTAACCCGCTGACATGTTTCACATGTCTTGACGTACCGGGCGACCCACTTGTACATGTGGGTCCACCAGAAGGACTGAGAGACCGACAGAAAGGTCTTCTCGCGGCCCAAGTGGCCGCTGGAGGGCGCGTCATGCGCCTCCGCGAGGATGTCGAACTTCAGATCCTCGTCGTTGGGTACGACCACCCGTGGAGGATCAGTGGGCTCCCACCCGATAATAGAGGAGGCCCTCCTTCAACTCATATCGGTGGAGCCGTGAGCGCTGTCGCGACGAGAGCAAGTCGGACTTCGCGCTCGTTCCGGCTTTAAGAAACTTGACGATAGGCGCGACAGCTTCATCGTCCCGATACGCCCAGGCGATCCAGATCATATAGATCACGTTGACACCCGCGGGATGGTGGGCCCACTCCCATATCCGGGCCGCCTAGAAGGGAGGTCCGCGAAGCACCGTTATGTTTGCCGCGCCTTGGAACTCGAAGCCGAAGTGTATATTTCGCGAAGAAGGACAGCCACCTCGCCATCCGTTGGGAGAGTGAGGCGAGTTAGTCGCCGTCCTCAAGGACGCGTGGTCTGTGTAGATCACAAAGGGCGTAGAGCCCAGAAGGTGAACACGGAACTTCACAAGGGCATATTTCATTGCCAGGAGCTCCTTGTCATGGACAGGGTAGTTCCGCTCGGCGGCTTTGAGCTGCCTGGACTGGAATGAGATGACTCGTTCCTGTCCAGCCGTGTCGTCCTGCAGCAATGCACACCCGATGGCGTAATCGGAGGCATCGCAGACGACGCTAAACGGCTTCGTCTCGTCCGGCAGAGCCAGGACAGGGGCCTCTTGGAGACTGGCCTTGATGCTGTCAAAAGCATCCTGGTGCTCTTGCTCCCAGCGCCAGTCGACGTCCTTCTGAAGGAGGCTCGACAAGGGCTTAGCGAAGCCCGCGTACCCAGCGCTGTACTTGTGAAGGTAGTTGGCCAAACCCAACCACTTTCGAAGATCCTTCTGGGATCGGGGCGTCGGCCATGCTGCTATGGCCTTGACCTTGTCTGGGTCAGCCCGAACGCCCACGTTGCTTACGAAGCAACCGAGAACTTTGATCTCTGGTGACGCGAAAACGCACTTGTCGATGTTGGCGTAGAGCTTGTTCGCTCGCATCACGTCCAACACTCGACGGAGGTGTCCTAGATGCACCTCCATGGCCGTCTTGCCTCCCTCGGCACGGCTATGGACGAAAATGTCGTCGAAGTACGTCTGTACGAAGGTACGCAAAGGGCGGAACAATTGCGTCACCAGGCGATTGAACGTCGATGGGGCGTTAGACAAGCCCTGCGGCATGACGAGCCACTCCCAAAGCATGTCGCTTGGAGTGCTTACCGCGGTGAGCGGGATGTCACTCTCTCGCATCAGGATTTGGTAGTATCCGTCTACCAAATCCAGCGCACTGTACAGTACGCTCCCGGCCATGTTGTTCAACAACACATCCTTTCGTGGGATCGGTGTTTGGGCCGGCACCGTTGCGTTGTTCAGCTTGTTATAAGCGTGAACCAGACGCCACTTTCCGTTCGGCTTACGAACGCAGAAAGTCGGCGTCGAGTGCGGGGATTTCGACTCCCGCACCATGCCTGCCTTCGCTTTCGCGGCGAAGAAGGCATCAATGACCTCGCACTGTTCGCGCGGGAGAGGCCATTGCCTCGTGACACAATACTTTGTGCCGGGCACGAGATCAATCTCGTGCCGTAAGCCTCGATCCGGTGGGAGTTGGGTCGGTGGGTGTTTATTCACCACGTCCGCATACTCCGTCACCAAAGGATACACCGGATCCTTGGGGTTCTTGAGAATCTCAGAACCCAAGCGCGCCTGACGCTGCTTGTTCATGTCTTCCAGGACGTTCTCGTCCAAGCCAGGGGAGGAGTTCAGCTCCTCCTGAGTGGTCTCAGGTCTCATGAGTACCATCTCAGCGATCTCTCCAGCCTTGAGGTTGGCCAGGAAAGACTCAGCCGTCATTTCCTCGAGGTTCAGTATCTCTGCAACCTCTGGCAACGGTTCCAAGTGGACACCAGATGCCTTGACGGGTAAACCCGTCTCGCTATCGAAGATGTGATAACACTCTTCCACCGGCCTTGTCGGAGGAGCCCGGGCCCTGGACTCCGAGTCGCTTGAAGCGACGTCGATCGGAACGAAGTTCGGATCCGACTTGAGGCGGCGGCGGCGTCTTTGCCGACGGCTTCTGTGACGGGGAGCTTTGCTGCCCACGTCTAGGGATGTCGTCGCTACGACATCCGAGGCACCCGTGGCCTCGTGTGGTACTGTTGTACCCACACAGGAAGCGTGTTCAACGCCTTCCTCTTCAGTTAAGGTCTGGGCGACCGCGTGTGGCACTGTGTTACCCACACAGGAAGCGTGTTCAACGCCTTCCTCTTCAGTTAAGGTCTGGGCGACCGCGTGTGGCACTGTGTTACTCACGCAGGAAGCGTATCCGACGTCTTCCTCTTCAGTTATGGTCTGGGCGACCGTGAGTGGAACTCTGTTACCCACTCTGAACACGCTGTTCTCAGTGTTCATGACAGCTGCAGCTGTCTGCGGAACTAAGTTACCCGCCTGTGGACCTAAGTTACCCACTTGGCCGGCGCCTCTTCTGGGCGCGGCCACCATCAAAACATCCTCGGAGTCGTCATATACGTCGACGACTCCCAAGCATCTGCCGGATGCTTTGGTACCCTGGCAGCCCCCGCGGGCGCCCCGGGTCCTGACAGAGGTGGGAACATGACTCACCAATGCTCTGTCGGACTGCGCAGGGCGGCTGGCACCGATTGCCTTGCCTCGCCAGCCGATACAGGGCTCGTGCTTCTCAAGCCAGGGCATGCCCAGGATCATATCATATGGATCCATATCGAGAACAGTGAACTGTTCGAGGCTGTCAAAGTCTTCAAACTTGACAGCCAGATCCACTTGGACGTTGGGGACAGTGACGACCTTCCCGTCGGCCAGTCGCACTGACACCGTCCCGTTGCCCTTGCTTTCTCGCAAAGCTTCGGACAACTTGTTGCTGTTACGAGCAACCGTCTGGCGGCGTGCGAAATTCTTCGACGCCCCAGAGTCAATCAAGATTCTAAAGGGGTGATCGTACCCCCGTACACATCCGTGTACTACGAGCAACCCGCCGCTGCTCTTCGCCGATTCGAGAGTGCGAAGACTCTCAGGGGCTAAGTCCCCGTGGTACGCGCCACCCGCGCACCCATCACGAAGACTTAGTTCTTCCGCAGTAGGGCGCCCCGCCCCTACTGGTTCCCTGCGTTCCCCTGTCCCCGGGATCCTGGCTTCTGCCAGCGACCCTTGAGGACGGGCTTGGGGAAGGACCGTCTGCGGAGTCTTTCCGCGGGACAGTCGCGCTTGAAGTGGCCCATCTTCCCACAGCCGAAGCAGCGGATGTCACGCTGTTCGGCGGACCCGAGTTCCATGGGAACTGGTCCGTTGGGGCTTGTTCGACCGGGAGCCGACAAGGAACTCCCAGGCCACGCTGAGGCCGGCGTACGCGCCTGGCGATGGCTGTATTCTTCTTGAAGAGCCACTTGAATCGCCTCTTCAAGGGTGCTTGCCTGCACCCGGAACAGCTGAGTGCGTGCGGGGCCCACTCGAAGGCCGTCCATGAACACAGTCATCTTGATGTGTTCATTGAGTGGGTTTCCCACTAGGGACGCCGTGAGCTCCCGTATCTCTTGCACATACTCGTGCAGTTCGCGTCTTCCTTGTTTACACGCGAGGAAGCGCGAACGCTGGCGGTACTCGTAGTTCGCCGGGAGGAACGCGGCTCGGAGCTGTTCGCACAGCTGAGCCCAGGATGTGAAACATCCAGGGGATGTCGCTTCCCGAGTGTACACCCAACTCTTAGCACGACCGCTAAGGTTGGAGAGTGCAAAAGCAACACGCAGTTGCTCGGTCGAGATCAGAGCCGCGTCCATCGCGAGCTCTACTTCTCGGACCCAGAAGTGAAGGTTCTCGCCTTCCTTCCCTTCATACGGCTTTACCTTCAGCCGTATTGGCTTCGGGTGAGGCGGGTTTGCTTCCGCCGCCGGAGCCTGCAGGTTCTCCCGCACATGCGCGATGAGGCCCTGCTCGTACGCGTCGAATGCATTGACGCGCTCGAGCTGCTCAGCCGGTGTTGATACCACCAGGCTCTGCAGGGCCTCCATCCCGAAGATGCCTGCCATCTTCCGAACCGACTCGAACTGAGAGTCGTTCATATGGGAGAAGTCGTTCCTATCCATGGCAACGAACTTCGGAGGTTCAGGTAGTCTACCCGCGATGGCGTGGATTGACTACAAGTGCTACCAAGTGTGACGGGGTCACACAGCACCTTGCGCTAGAGGAAGGTATCTTCCGAGAGTATACAAACTCTCAGTGAACGGCAGTTCACAGGTCCCCTCTTTAATTAAAGAGAGCGAAGTGACCTAAATAAGGTAGATTGTAAACTGAGTATATTTATAGGTAGGTTAAGTTTGAGGTTAATACAAACTATCAGTTACCTATAGAAATGCAATGTCATAAAACCAATGGTTGGTTTTGAATGACCTTGGTACCTTGTACCACTTATCCCGGAGTATGACATGTCATACTCCTGAAGTGTGAAGTGTCACACTTCATGTAACCAGGGTACACTTAGTGCTACGTACCCCGTTACAAAGAGCAATTTGTACGCATGTACAGTTTGCCTCGACGATGCCCCACACAAGATGAGGTACAGGATGCTTCAGTGCTCGTCAACAGCGTGCAAGGCGGCCGTTTCCTCTGGTGTACACGCTTGTTCTTGGCGCGGCAAAACCCTCTCTTGCCAGGTTAGCGACGTAGTGTCAATATTCGAGGTGGGGGAGCACGCCACAGCGATAAACTTCCCCAAGAAGAAGAAAGTGACGGAGCTGCAGAAGATATACTGCCGTGAGCTCACGACACAACATCTGCGGCCTGTCCGTATACGCAATGCGATGGCACGGACGTTTGGAGCGGTGCTTCAGGACTTGCCAAGCTTGGGCACCGTCCAGAACTTCGTCAACTACTACTCCAGGAAGAACTTGTCGCGGAATGACATAGTGGACGATTTGAGGACCTGGATCCACGCGAGGGCGTACACCGGACGAGAGGCCATGTCCCAGACCTTCACATTCGCCTGGAATATGGATGAGCAAGGCAAGCCAGTGGTCGGAAACGGATCGGAAGAACGGCCGTTCGTTATTGGTTTAACGACCAAGACCCTAATGCTTCGGCTAATGCGGCCGCCGGACAGCTACATACTTCATGTGGACGCGACGTACAAGTTAAACTATCGCGGATATCCGGTACATGTGGTCGGCATCTCCGATAGGTCGCGTAGGCTTCATCTGGTGGCGCTGTACATTGTATCAGGTGAAACACAAGAAATTATACAACCGATGCTCATGGCGCTAAGGTGTCTGTACTGCTGGCTCACCGGTCGCGATCTAGTTGTTCGCTACGCGATGGCTGACGCAGACAAGGCCCAGTCTAACGCTTTAAACGTCGTTTTTGGAGACAACCCTCAGTTCTAGAGCCTCATGTGCTTCTTTCACGTGATGGAGAAGGTCTACAAGGCGATCAAGCAGTTTCCCTCGTTTGTATCGTCTAATATTACCCACGACCTGTACGACCTACACTTCACCCGAACACATCTAGACTTTACGAGAATGCGGGACGCTCTGCTAAGGAAGTGGATGAACGTCCCAATGTTGGTGGACTTCGCTCAATATATGAGTGGCCAATGGTTGAGTGGCCACTTCAGTGGCTGGCAGTTATACTCAACACCCAGTGGCTTTGCATCAACCAACAACCCGGTCGAAACTTTCAGCGCTATCCTGAAACGAGACTACACGTTACGTCGGCGTCTAAAAATGGGTGTGCTATTAGTGGAGCTGGCCAATTGTTGCGAGGACCAGTCGGCCAACGAGCGCCCATTTCAAATGGAGGTGCTCCCGTCGGAAACCCTCACACGTCGCGTGCGGGAATTAGTCCGAGAGAATCTATTAGGTCTGGGTGGGGAACAACCTGGCGCTTTGGAGCCTCCTGGGTGCATTCGAATCGCCTCCCGGCTCGCGAAACGGATTGCGGTTGCCCCTAACAACCGGTCAGAACACGGCATCGCTGTCTCGGCTCAAATGGAACTTAACTACGCTAGAATGGAGGTGGAAGGGCAGCCCGAAGGAGGCTGGAATGTAGATTTGAATCGTCGGTGGTGTGACTGCAACTACTGCTACGCATTTGGGGTCTGCGTACACGTACTCTATGCTGTACGAACACAAGATTACATTGACGCAAGCGGACGTGAAATCCTAATCTCTCGCAACATGCAGAAGAGTAGTGGCGCAGCGGCCTCCAAGAACTCAGGGCAGCGAGGAGGACGACCAACGACGGTTGGGCCCGCACTTACGTTCTGAGGTCTAACACCTCTACAAATGGAGCTGGTTCCTGGTGATAGGCTCCACCCAGTCTGGCCACGCTACCTCCTCCATTACGTACGTCTCGTACACATTTATTTAAGTGACGTTACTTGGAGGAGGGGGTTTGGGCTCCACAAACACCGGCCTGTAGCTTCGTACGGCGTTCAGCTTCGCTCTCATGCTCGGCATCCGCAACAGTTCCTTCATTTTCTTGGCTTTGACGGAGTGGGCGTGATGGATGCTTGATCCGCTACGTGTTACGGCATATTTCTTTTGGTGTCTTTTCTTGCGTGATCTCGGCACGTGCCAAGTGCTAGCACGCTTCTTTGCCTGGTGTCGTATCTTCGACCGTTCCAAGCGCGTGGGAACGGTATTTAAATACTCAGCCACAGCAGACACGTCCAGTAGCCCAGCACCTTCCGACAAGAGAGCGTTGGGTGGTGGAGCAGTACAAAGTGCTGGAGTATCCGACTCGGATCGGCCCTCGGGTTCTTCTTCTTCGCAGCGAGGATACACGATGTCTGGACCAGAACTTAATTCAAAAACCTCCTTGGCGCATGTGCTGGGACCATTGCCAAAGTCCTCACTTCGTGAGGCTTGACCAACGGTGGCTGAATCCGTGGGTTGCTGAGCGTGGGCCACCGTACGATTAAGGTGGGTGCTGGACCTCTTATTATCGTCCATAAACTGCGAGCTTGTTAAATTCATTGCTGAGGCCATTGAAATAGGCGCTAGGTCTCTTCCCTCATACTCTTCCCCATCGTTGGCGCCGTTAAGGGCCACTACGTCTCTTGTAATCTCAACATCTGAAGAAATGGAGGTGTGGGGCGGGCTCGCACGTTTTGCAATGCCTAAGGCATTCAATGAGCAGGGTTTAGCATCGATCTGGTCACGTATAGCGCGGCCAATGTTCCTTTGACCAGCAAAGACTGCGTTGATGATGCCGTTCACCTTATCGCACAATAATGAGCGGTCGGATTGAGCGTCGAACATCCCGGACACGAGGGAGAAGGTGCGGAGCATGCGCCATTTACCATTGACACGCGTTCCATCGCTGTCGCTGACCCGCACAATCATCTGAGTGAGCTGAATTAACTCGTCTGTGGTTACTTTGATAGGGTGTTCCAAGCCAGGGGTCGCGTCAACCCATAGGATGACAGCCTCGCGGTACCCACGATGGTCGCCGGCGACGTACATACGCGTGTAGTAGGCGATAGTATCACCGGCATGTAGCGAGTCAGGGGGGAGCTGAGTGGAAGTGAGCCCAACCATGACGACGTGGGGCTGTGATGTGGAAGCTGCGGCGTAGAAGCTTCTACGCCCAGCGACTCGGCGGAGTTTGAGGTCTTCCTTTCCAGCAGTTAAGCCCTGGTTTCGGATGCGCACAACACGTCACATTCAGAGCACATTCACACCAACAATACAGCACTTACCTTCACGGGACATTCATTCCAGAGCAGTCGGGACGGCTACGTCGTAGCCTACGAGTCGTACATGTAGTACGACCTCCGAGTTGGGCTCGATGGCAGAAGGGCCCGTCGAACGCCCCGACCATGTCGTTATGTGTTTCCCGTTTGATGTGTTTTTAGAGATTCGACCGGATATTTATAAGCAGCGCTCTGCTTGATGATTGTGCAGGCCTCGTTTCTCCGCGCCAATTTGTGGCAGTGTGCTCTGGTGGCCAAACGCCTTTTTATTGAAGGCTTGAGTAGAAGGAAGAAAAAAGAGATGTGATTGAATTTTATGAGTCTGTCTTCAGAGAGTTTCCTGGCACCATTGATTTATCTTTCCTGTAAAAGGTGATGTATCGACTTATGCAGGATTGGGTCCAGAACATATTTTGTATGGTAAGACATTCTGTACAATAACTTGTACGCTATGTCACCAATTAGGACACATCATTGACACTTTTTAACTTGAGAGGCATTTTGTTATTATAATATTAATAACACCCCATTGTTGACACGCGGGATGAAAACAAAAAAATGTAGAGATGCAGAGCCGTTTCTCGGTCTGGCATCTCGTACGTTTGTCTTGCTGCTTGATGCGCCGTCAACCATGAGTTCGTCCAGCAAGGTGGCAACCCCGTGCCATCGCCATGAGCAGAGCTCAAATGAGTACCAAACTTTTATCCGCATCGTCTCCCTTCGAAAGGGCCTTCAACCGCCAATCCTCGTGAGCAGCTCTTGTGGCTGTTCGAATAACGAGATCTACATTCAATCTTCCAGCGGTAAATCGCTGTCATATGAACATCCTGCAGCTTAAAATTAAAGCACTCGTTTGTTTGGACTCTTGCGTTTTTTTTACAGACACTTGCCGCCATGTGCTTGTGTTGGCGGGTGATGTCTTTTGGCGGCACAAGTTTCACTGAGGTTGTTCATGAAATTGTAGCGCGAAGTCACGCTGGAAACGAGCCATCGACGCCTTGACGCCTAAAGACGATCTGGAGGATGTAGCGACGCCATGAGAATCTCACATCGTCAAAGTCTATCAATCTAGCGCGTTGACACGAGTGCGATGCAAAGTGGAAAGCCGCACGACAAAGAAAAGAGTTGGGGGCCATCGTTGCACGACGTCTAAGTGCTCGCCACAGAAGCTGAAGCCGACGAGCTACATCTTAGTCCAAGCAGTGCTTGAAGCACCGCTGTCGATGGAAAATGCAGACCCGCTTGTATTACTGTACATGCACCGTCACGATTGCCGTAATGTTGAAACCGCTCATTTGGTAATCGAACATTTGCTACGCTTTGAATTGTTGTGGCTTGGATCAATGCAAGAAAGCGCTGATACCCGCTCTGATCATTTTCACCAAGGTGCTATTATAGTACAAACAAAGGTGATATGTACGAATGCTTTATACAAACAAAGGTGAAATGTACGAAGGGTTTAATAGCTTTCAGGTATTTGAAGGTTCCGTTCCCATCACAGTGAAGTTCACTTAGTGAACTGTGAACCTGTGATGCAGTACACCTTTCCGAAAAATCCTTTCGCTCTCGACGCAATTTCGAATCGAACGGCTACTAATAAATGCACAAACGCTATAGTGTCGGCTCGGCTCCTTCAGGAGCAGTGAATATCCCGGATAGCGCAGTTATGAAGAAACCTTTACGTTGTTCGACGTAAGGTTTCTGAAACGTGACATGCTTGATATTCATCATTTATAGTGTGCATCTTGATGTCTAGGCAATCTGCGTTGTGTTAGGAACTCGGAAGAGCTGATGCTTGACGTCGAATTTGAACGGTAAAGTAAGCCTCCCAGGGCCTTTGGCTTCCTGTTGTGCCAGTTCTCGCGTGATACGCTGGGCTAGCAATTGCGACGGGTATTCAATCAGGTGGTAAGACGCCGTGCATAGTATGAGGATGAGACCAAAACGCGTGAACAGCCGATCGTAGTACAAACTCGGATCTTTGCCGTAGATGTCGCTGAAGACTACGAAGCTGTGCAGCAGATACACGGAGAAGCTGATCTTGCCCCAGTATCGCAGCACGCTCCACTCGAACATCGCAGAGACGCAAGAAGGCAGCAGCATCTCGATCACAATGACCAACGTAACGGGAACGCTGATAAACGGGAAGCCTCCTTCGTCGTGCTCGGGCTTGTGCACCCAGTGGAAGAACATCGTCGGCTCGACTGGCTGACCGGGATGCGAGTTTCTCCGAAAGCAGACACTAAGGATCAACGCGACTGCAGCGTACTCGACAGCTCGGATAGCAACCGTGTGGAGCTTGTTGAACTCAAATCCTGTGGCTTTCATCCACATGTCGAGTTTAACGAACAGAGCTGCAGCCATGGAACCAGCTAGAAATGTCGGCAAGTGAGGCATCAAAGGCGAGTGACTCGATCTGCGGTCGTGCCAGCCAGCGTATAGGATCCACATATAAAGTGGAGCGAAAGGAACCCACCACAAACGACGTAGATTGAGGACACCCAGCACGAAGACAGGTAGACAAAAGTAGTACGAGATCTCCAATGGCAACGTCCAGAAGACGAAGTAGCGGTGAGGGAAGCTGAACGTCAGCACCTTGAACAAGTCAAAATGTCCTTGTTCTTTGACGAGAAAGTACTGTTTCTGCTTGTCGAACGGTAGTAGCCATACGACAAAGACAACTGAGGCGAACAATGGGTAGACTCGGAAAAAGCGTTTGGAGAAATAGTCCGCTAGACTGTAGGTCCATTTCCGGTAGCTCGCGTTCTGGGCGAGCATCCGGATGCTCTTCTTCATGAAGATCATGGTCAGTAGGAACGAAGATAACACGAAGAAAGTGTCCACCGCACAGGCGCCAAGATCCAGATCGTGCAGGTATTCCCGAGAGTGCTGACTCACGACAAGAATCGCTGCCAGTCCGCGAACACCGTCGAGGAAGAGGATTTTGGCCGGGGCAGCTGCGGGTTTGGACTGCATCGACACTTTTGACTCGGGTTGTACGAGTTGCTGGGTGTCGGGGATATCCTGGAGCTCAGCTGGAGGCTCGGTGCTTGGTTTGCAGAATCCGCCAGGCGCCTCGCAAGCTCCGCGAACCATGCTGTACGAATACGACGCCTACGGTTTTGATCCGACTGAACAAGTAGAGCTTGAGGGGCTGATATCTTGTCGAAAAATGGGCCCTCGTGCGGAGTTGGGGGCTGGGATAGCGCAAGGCTCCGTTACCAAGACCGACTCAACCGCCGAGTCAATGAATGTGCCCCCACAACTGAAAATACGCATGCGATGTGCGCCGATCGTTACGAAGTTCACAAACATAATTGCTATGAAGGTTTATTGCAAGGCAAACTTGCAGAAGCACACTCGAGTAAGGCAGTACAATGCTATGTAGTCTCGAGTCGACAAGTGCGCGCGCCGCAAAATCAAAGCAGTGAGGCGTCACGTACTATTAATACACGGGGCCTTACATGGCGTCGGGGTCAGGCACTCAGCAGCGATCACACGATCTGCGCAGATTGTCGTCTGGTATCCTTCAGACTCTTTCGCTGCCAGCACTATTATTAATAAAAGCTTCACGCATCCCACGTGCACTTCGACGATCTGCTAGCTCCATGTCAGTGAAGAAGAACACTCATCCATCCTCCTAATCTATGCGACTGTGAGTATTCCCTAGGATAAAAATAAGTGCACTAAGATACGATAAAAACCAAGCACACTTCACAGTTTTTGTTGTTGTTGCTCTCCTGGTCTAGGCCACTTGTCGCTTCTTTAAGGCTTGTCAGCTTCCACTTCCACCTCGACGATCTCTTCTTCCTTCTCTCTCTCTGGCAGCAGCTTCTTCTCAATGAACTCGGCAATGGACTTCTCGTCCCAATGGGCCACACTGCAATTAAAATTAGATTAGAAAAAAATACAAAATTAGGCATTTTTCCCTCGCACCTGATCTCCTCGGTCTTCGCTCCTTCTTCATCAAAGAACTGCAGCATGGGGAGTCTAGGATTGGTTTCCTGCACCTCCAGGCGCTTGATCTGCTCAGCCTGGTGCTCCACAAAATTTGCCAGTTTAGGGTACCTCTTCAAGCGGCGTGGGTCCACTGCCAATACCACTTTAGGGTATCGTCGCCCTTCAGCCTCCAGCACTTTGGAGAAGTCTGAACAGCATTCCTTGCATTCTTTCGTCACTTTTTCAACGCTCTTTTGCTTTAACTTCTTCTTCGACGCTTTGGGCGCTAAGAAACTCGATAAGTCGTCACAGAGTTGGCAGTCCAGGGCGTCAGCATCGAATCCGAGCGTCGTGCAGCGGTCTAGGCGTTCAGTGGAGATTTCAGGGGGAGTGGTAGCCTCTGGAGACGACTCAGGGACATCCTGGGCAGAGATACCGATCGCTGCGAGCAGCACTAGCGTCGGGAGACGCATCGTAGATTGACAGGGTTTGTTTTGTTTTTTTGGCTGATGAATAATTTAAAAAAGCCAAAATCTATTAACCCTTTCGTCACCCCCATTCATTTCTATATTAAGCCTTACATACTTTAATCAAGTTAAACTTTCAAAACCGTACATCATGTAGGGTTTTAGTATATCAATTGCGAAGGGGTTTGCGAGCTTATTAATCGCATTTGAGAGGGTTTAATCAAAACAGTACATAATGTATGGTTCAGATTGCTGCAATATGATTTGCTGAAAATAATTGACGGCACTGATGATTCGTCGAAAACACACGAAAATCTTCCTTCTATCCCAACATTGGCACAAGGTGCAGTACCGTGAATGACAGCCTTGCCACAGTGGAAGAAGGTGGCGATGCTCCATGGAGGCAGAGTGGATCTCGGAGGTCCAATTTGGACCTCACTTCTGAAAAGCTGCGAGCGAGAGGAGTTAGGAACTGAGCGCAGAGATGGCTGAGCGGGCTTCAAAGCGTCAGCGCAGGTCTCAAGCCAGCAACACACCACAGCTTTCTCGAGGTGTGGCACTTGTATAGTCACTAGACTATAGACTACGGGTAGCAGGTGATAACATGTTTGTTTTTTATTTTATGCAACAGATAATTCTGTGAATTTCAAGGACGTTTGGAAAGTGTTACGCCGTGTGGGATGGTCCTATAAACCCTCGTCGAGTAGAAGTTTGGATTTGCGCTATCGCTACGTTCGTCCTGGAGGCAACCCAAATGGAATAAATGGTCAAGACTATTTCTTGGGGGAAGAAGCACTTGTTGGGTACTTCAACAGTGCGTATGCAGATGAAGCACCTTACGTGAAAACTGGTAACTCGGTCGGAGTATTGCATAGTGCTAATGTAGGTACGAAGAGCAGTGCGATTGATGAGCTTGATGCCCTACAAGTTGGTGCTACAGCTGGAAATGTTGCTTCAATACCTGAGCAAGGAGATATGAGTTTGGATACTTGTGACAAGGACGACGACAGACGCACTAGACAGCTAGATGGTAATCCTGTGGCTCACACGATACCAAAAGCTACTATTGGTGTCGTGGATGAACAAATATGTGTTCATACGTCTACTGTCGATGAACCTCAGCAATCACGTACAAAGTCTACTGTTTCGACTCCAATATGTTCAGTTTGTGAATCACCGTGCTCGACCCAGCGGTCGTGCACGACGTGTGGTGCATTTATGCATCATTTTTGCTCTCATGATGTTTGTGCAGCACTTGAGCTGTACGACCCGGACGGACAGCAGATACTGGATTTTGGAGACGCTTCGTTCTGCAGTAAGCAGTGCTATCGAGAAAAAGCAGCACCGGTCGTGATGAACATGAGTGGGCAAAACCAGGGGGGTACAACTGGGTTGGTTTCGGGAGTAACTACGTCGAGTGTTGCTACATCGCACAGTGATATCCACCTCCAAGGACAATCACAGTCGGAAGGAGTACTAATACGAACGAGTGAAGCCAAGTCAAACCCGCCACCTCTACTACCAGTTAAACGCAAGCCGAAATCAGCAACTCGTAAGACAGACCAACCACGAACAGCAACTGAAGAGAACGCAAAATCACGAGTTAGCAGTACTCGAAAGAACTCAAAATCAGCTGAACGCTCGCAATCGAAAGGAAAACAAAAAATTTCAAACGCAAATGCTACTGCATTTCGTAAAGAACTCGCAATACGGGCGGAAGCTACCGCAAACAGATACGTTGGAGCCAGTGTGGCGTTTTCGCCAGCTGAGGAAACCTGGATGGAGCGCAAATATTATAGCGATGTCGGCTCAACTTATCTGATTAGCGTAGTGACTCGTCACATCCTTGAAAATAAAAAAATGGTGATGGTGTGGCTGTGCCAACCTTGTCGTTTGAAGTACGATGGACAAATACCGCTTTTCAAACAAAACATCACGTTCATCAGATCGAAGAAGATGTCGTATGTCGCGGCGTAAAACACTACGTGGCTATACATCAGAACAGTGCTGAATTTGGTGAATCTTGGAGTGCGCTTTGCAGTATGGTGCCAAAGTATACGAACATACCTCAACTTACAGATGAATTTGACGAAGTACAAGAAAGTGAATATCGTGAGTGGTCGGTCTTTCGAAGCCAGAAAGAGCTTCAAATTGATTTGTGTCCAGCAGAAGTCGAGCTTATCCAAGGTATGACATTCTCACCTACGGCTTCGCTTGACGAAGTACCAGGCCTGTTTGCTCACCCCGATGGGTCTACAACCACAAAATTACGCGAAGAAAGTAAACATCTTTTTGGAAAAAGTGCAAGCTCGAGTTTCTTTGCGTTTATCCCTATTTCGTTTTGGAAACAAGTGGTGACTTTTTCAAACGGTCGTGCTGCAGAAACCTCTGGTCAACTTGGAGCACCTATTGAGCTGGAAGAATTGATGATATTTCTTGGGATTCAGTGGTACATGACACTTGTCGACAAGGGCGAGATGCGAAATTATTGGTTTGACAATGAAGACTCAAATATTTTTCCTGGACAATCGTCGACAAGTTTGGCTACTGTTATGAGCTGGAAAAGGTATCTATACATTAGAAAAAATTTATCGTTTCGCCCTCGTACAAGTGCTGAGGAGCTGTCGAGTGATCCTGCAGCAAGTATACGTCCTCTGATAACAATTTTGAAAATAAGATGCTGCCGTCACGTTATTCCGGGGCGAGATGTGGCTGTGGACGAAGCGAGTATTGCGAGTAAATCAAAGTACGCCAGACACATCATCGTCTATAATCCACGCAAGCCGACTGGAAAATATCACTTCAAATTGTATGTCTGCTGCTGTTCGACGACATGGATTGTCCTTGATTTCAAACTTCACTGCTCCAGTGACCTGAAAAATCGCCTAGCAAATGTAATTTCTCCTGCGGAAATAGATCGTCTTGCGGCGTTGACAGAAAAGTCTTCAGAGATTCGGAAACATGTCATTGAAGTCACAAATTCGCTAAGAGGTTCGAGGCGGGTGGTAAACACTGATAACTTCTACACATCGTGTTTATTGCTGGAAAGCCTGAGAACGGTTGGTCTTTACGGGCGAGGCACCGTCCGTTCTTCCAGTAAACACTTCCCGCGTTATACGATGGTTGGGTCGACCGATACTAAGAGAGGCACCATGAAGCAAGGGGTGTGCGTGGAAAAACACATCGTGGCGGCTAGTTGGGTGGATGGATCGGTAGTCAATGTCATTTCAAATGCTGATGACTCGGGTACCACAACTGTATATCGACGGATTCGACAACAGCGGGAGCCCTTTAAAGCCCCAAAATGCGTCAGTGAATACAACACCGCGATGCAAGGAGTAGATCGTCACGACCAACTACGGGGTAGATTTTCTGTGGCCAATGGTCACACGTTTAAGAAGTGGTATAAAAAGCTGGCTATGGCGATGATTGACATCGCGCGATGTAATGCTTACATATGCCATCAAATGGCTCGCCGTAGCAATCACTCGGGATTCAGTGATGGCGAAGATAGTCCGGAATCGAGTCGTCGAGACGAGCACCGTGCATTTGTCGCAAGCCTTGTTCGCGAAATGTTCGATGGAACGTGGAAAGAGTCTCTTAGTGACGATGATGGGATGCTATTTGCCAATAGCAACGATGGACCTACTTCTTCTCTTTGTCATGCTGCTAACACTGCTGTTTCGAGTGGTACCAATGACGTATGCGTGGCACGGGAGTCATGGATAGCACTAAAAGATCGAAGTCGAGCGATGCGTGAGTGTACTGTGTGTCGCTTTGAATGCAGAAATCCAACTCAAAAGACAGACTACTGCGAAAAGCACAAAGTTGCTTTGTGCAAACGCACCTACCCAATCGATAAATCCAAGCCACATCTTTGTCAAGAAGCGTCATGGTCATGCTGGCAGAAGTACCATGGATATTATCTGCCTAATCTGGTCTACAATCTCGAAGGTCATCTCATGCGAAGCTCTTCGATATACAAAATGCAGGCACCTTTCCTCCGATCAAATGCAAGCAAGAGGACTACGCGTTAGGCTCACGTGGCTCACGTGACCGCTGGTCACTAGTTCCGGTGTCGCATCGGTACAGCAATTTGATTATATGAAAAAAATGAGAAGTGGATTTATAGATACTTGGTTGGTGCAGATTTTTGTAAGCAAAACTACCCACACTACACTGCAAGCTTGAGGACAAACCACGCTTCGGTAGCTCTCAACGTGAAGATATTATTGCGTCAAATGTCCATATGGCCGGTTGCGAGTCATCGTGAACTGCATTTTCTCCCAGACCATCGGCGAGGTGCAAGTGGCTGCTGGTGGGACGAATTTGCATTAGTCAAGGTGGCCAACGACTAGCAAAGAGGCTACATCCTCTCGCACTGTTCCGTGCCTGCCGACAAGATGAATTGGCGTTTGACGAGCAGCGTGTGTAGCAATCGCTGCAGGTCCAACACAATGGACATCAGTCGGAAATTCGCAGTCTAATCACCAGCCACACCTTGTACAAACCGTCGTAGTAGCTACCGCGCATGATTGTTGTTGCCGCTGACGCTTCGTGTTCACATCGGTTAGGGAATGCAGCGGCCAGTGTAGCAACGGTATCGCTCCAAACGGGCAGCATGTATGACTGACGTTCGGCGCCCATGTAGCGTTAGCATCGTACAGCGTGCGGACCGGCGTGGCGACAGCGACTTGTCGGCGTTAGCATCTTATGTGTGGACCAGCGTGACGACAGCACAGCATTTCCACCAGAGATTTCGGTGGTGTCAGGCAGCGTGCAATGGTAGTGACATCGGTCAGTGTCAGGCGGCGGGTGGGTTAGCAGAGATGGGTGGGGGCAGTCGGTATGAACCCGAGTGTTCACAAGAAAGGAAATTGCGGAATGAGACTCGTTGGGGCTTGGCGCGCGCTCGACGCCCCCGCACGCGAGTTTGAATCGTTGACCCTCCAAAGCGGCTTGTTTCGCGCCAAAACATTGCGAGCTTCAATGTTGAAGTCACGTTTTCGCCGATGTCCTCGGTTTGACCAATCAAATAGCATTCCGATGATTCTAGCAGTCTGATTGGCTAGCAAAGTGATCTTTAATATACGCGTATGGCTACCTATTTCGATTATGGGTAGTACCTATTTTTGCTATGAGGACCAATTACCTTGCAGTAGTTATACCCGACAGCGTATGCTCCTTTGTCGGGTCCGTTTTGACGTAGAAAAGCGTACCTGAGGAAATGTAAGCCAGTAGTTCTGTGGCTGTGCGCTTTAAGACCACATCCTCAAAAAAGGTAATCCTAACTTTGATCCTGGAGGTAGTAGTTAGATCTCTACCACAGCATGTCGTTCGCCAATTTGTGTAGTATTATGCTCTGGGTTTTACAATGACATCTCCAGTTATCTTTTTAGGTACGTTTTGGTTGGAATTGGCTATTGCTATTTTTCGTACAATGATCTTTCGAACGGTCTGATTGGTCGGAATCACGTTCGGCACTGTTTAATTTCCAAAAAAAATGCGTTATGCAGAGTATCGTGAGCGCATAAAAAGACGCCAAGGACAGTAAACAACGCCACGTGGTGCAGGCATCATCAGCTACAAGACACAAGCGTTTGCTGGTGGCGCAGCAACACACATGGTGCGCCGTTGTCGTCATCATGACGTCCCCCTTGGTGTCGATCATCAACCTGTCGATGACCGCCATCTCGGGGCCGGACTGGGCAAGGAATACGAGTGTGGCGGCGGCTCCTCTGATATCGCCGCCACACTCGTATTCTTCGCCCAGTTCGAAATCATCGCCTCTTCCACGATGCGTGCACCGCTATGTGGTCGCCGAGGCGCACGTCGGTAGTCGCTGTAGGAGGCAAGTGTGCGACCCGATTTTGGAAGGCAGGCCCTCACATTCGTAGTGCTGAGCGTTGATTCCTCAGTTGCAGAAGTCAAGTAGCAAGTAGGTACCCTGTATGGCGAAGTGGAAATGCACCGGCGTTGTGGGAATAATCTGAGTAGAGCGGTGATCTGTGTGGTGCTGTGTTACCACGCGCTCTGGTATAGTAAATATCGTTTTGAGTGTTGAAACTATTGTCCTGTGTGCTGCTCTGGATCGATCATACGACAATTTGACTATCATACTCTGCCCTCATGTCACTGTATATGAACCAAATTGTTTATTTTTATTATTATTCGAGCCACAGCTCGTACAGGTTGCCTTTGCCTCATTCAGTTTAGGTATTTACGCAAATAATACCGTTCTTCCTCATCCCATTTCTCTAGCCGATGGTAGGGTTCGCTTGGAGGTAGCACATCATATGTCAAACCGACAGGTTGCTCTTGCTCCCACAATGGCGATCGATAGTAGGCACACTTGCTGCACGTGCATGGCTCTCGTATATCCATATATTCGAACTGATCCGCGAGAATGTCAATTTCGCTCATCGCAATCCATAAGTTATTAACTTCGCTGAATGCGTTCTCCAAGATTTTACCTTCACTCCAAGCTCGAGCTCTCTGTTCGGTGCTTCGAACGTCTGCTAGCTGGATGTCGACTTCAATTTTGACATCAAGCATCTCTGCTTTTTTGACAAGAAATGTTTTCAGATATTGCAGTCGGTCACGTATCATTTCGGTAGTTATCTAAACGTTGTAGTAACGAAAAGGTGTTAGTACCATCATAACATATACGAATTTAAGACTGGTCTTTCGTACCTCTGAAAGCTCCATACACAGCTGCAGCCAGCGTACCATCCATACAAAGTGATGTCTGTCGTAGCCGCTGTATGGATCCTCGGAATAGTTGATGTTCATAACGTACATTTCCTTTACCGGCACATCTCAATAAAGTCATCAACGTCTTTGGTTGAGTGGAATACATCTCAAAAGCCTGCAATTAAAAAACGTTTGCATGTTAGCAGTTGTATCCATGACACCCTCAGTTTGAATGTTGACGCAGTACTCGATCTTTTGCTGGTATAAACACGGGAAGCAACGAGTCAAAGTTGAGTCTGCGGTGGCAGCTGAAATGAACAAGCGCGTCTTTTATAACGATCGGTTTGTAAATCTGCTCTCCATTGGACGCTGCAACTCCTGCAGTGAAAGGTAGCTGCAAGACGTGTATGTCAGTAAGAAAACTAGATTCGCTATTAGCACCACACTAGTTACCTCTGCCTTGTCGAGGCGCCAATCCATTCAGTGAATTCCAAGTTGCTAGTGCCAAGTAGATAGCTGTTTTGGAAATGAAAAATGCCAGAATGAGAGAACATCATCACCTGAGTCTCCTAACCGCAAGTTGCAGTTCAGAGACACTTCGTGGTGCAGTCTGCAGCAAGGAAGGAAGTTCGTATCAAGTAGCTTCTTTACGTTGCAGTTGGAACCAGCAAATACTAAGAGTAGTACAATCGTACCTGCCTAGTATTAGATATGCAGGTACACCACTGCAAGTGGTATGGATTCGAAAAAGTGTGTGTTTGGTGAGAATCTAGAAAACAAACAAACTTGGAGCTGTACTTATCGAAAGGTCGCTCAAAACAATCTAGAAGAGTATGACGTGAAAGAGCGAGCTAGTAAGTTAAAAATGAAGTTCATCTAGAATCAGCATGTAATGGCCGGTAACCCTCATCTTGAACATCTTTGCGTGGATCAAACAGACTACGTCAAGAATGTTGGCAACTGCGTGCAGTGGCAATGAACGTTTAAGCTTCAATGATGCAGCTGTCACCACTTCCACGCGCGGGGAGAGGGAGCAGAACCAAAGGCAGCGTTCACGACCGACATGTAGTAGCAGTGACAATACGGTCACTAGCAGCCGCGTCGCGATGGATTCCACGCAACAGTTGTAGCAGCTGTTGAGTCGGAGATAGCGGCGTCGTCGTCATGTCTCCCAGTTTGCTGTCGATCACCAAGCTGTCGATGGCTGTCGTCTCCGGCCCTTTGGTAGCAAGCACCTCGCTGCTGTGTCTCCTCCGATATCGTCGCCACACTCGTTTTCATCGCACTGGTAGCAGTACTCGCCTCCTCCGCATATGCACGCACCACCACTACGTGATCGTTTACCAGTAAACTAGCAAATCATCGCACAAGATTGTTGTTGCCGTAGCCGTTTCGCGTTCACATCGGTTACGGAATGCAGCGACCAGTGTAGCAACGGTATCGCTCCAAACGGGCAGCATGTATGACTGACGTTCGGCGCCCATGTAGCGTTAGCATCGTACAGCGTGCGGACCGGCGTGGCGACAGCGACTTGTCGGCGTTAGCATCTTATGTGTGGACCAGCGTGACGACAGCATGGGAATCGAGCAGCATTTCCACCAGAGATTTCGGTGGTGTCAGGCAGCGTGCAATGGTAGTGACATCGGTCAGTGTCAGGCGGTGGGTGGGTTAGCAGAGATGGGTGGGGGCAGTCGGTATGAACCCGAGTGTTCACAAGAAAGGAAATTGCGGAATGAGACTCGTTGGGGCTTGGCGCGCGCTCGACGCCCCCGCACGCGAGTTTGAATCGTTGACCCTCCAAAGCGGCTTGTTTCGCGCCAAAACATTGCGAGCTTCAATGTTGAAGTCACGTTTTCGCCGGTGTCCTCGGTTTGACCAATCAAATAGCATTCCGATGATTCTAGCAGTCTGATTGGCTAGTAAAGTGATCTTTAATATACGCGTATGGCTACCTATTTCGATTATGGGTAGTACCTTTTTTTGCTAAGAGGACCAATTACCTTGCAGTAGTTATACCCGACAGCATATGCTCCTTTGTCGGATCCGTTTTGACGTAGAAAAGCGTACCTGAGAAAATGTAAGCCAGTAGTTCTGTGGCTGTGCGCTTCAAAACCACATCCTCAAAAAAGGTAATCCTAACTTTGATCCTGGAGGTAGTAGTTAGATCTCTACCACAGCATGTCGTTCGCCAATTTGTGTAGTATTATGCTCTGGGTTTTACAATGACATCAGAAATAGTTTTTAGGCATCGTTTGCTACAATTGCTCATTATGTACTTTGGTTTAATTGCTAAATGGTTAAACTTGTTTTTATCCATTATTTCTCGTCGTCATGTGTTTTATAGCCAGGAGTTCTCGAAAACTACAAGAAGAATTGCTAATGCAAACGTTGATTTTTGAAAATTGAAGCAGCGACTGAGACTTCATTTATTTCATGAACTCAGATGCACTTAGAGGATTCTCGACAAGCTGCTTACCGTAAATCAACGACTACGTCAATGTCGACGTTGTATCCGCAATGATGTCACCCATAGCGGCAGCATTCGTAGTAGCTACAGCAGGCATCATCAGAGCTGAAACGGGGGCAGGAGCAGCGACTGGGACAGCAACTGAGAAGGAATAGCTGCAGGAAGTGATGCACGCAACAGAACCACCACGTGACCTGCCAATGCAACCCTTGTTACCACTTCTCGCAGCCGAAATCATACCCGCAACGTTGGACAGCAAAGCCGGGTTGGTCGCGATACTCTATAGAAGTCCGAAAATGTGCTCGGTCGTCATGGGACTGGTTGAGTTAGCTTCCGTACTCATAGCAATTA
>NW_003303685.1:143254-146148 GCF_000142945.1 Phytophthora infestans T30-4 | reverse complement strand
ACGAAAACGCTCGACAAACTCACCAACCAATCAAATGTAATGCCCAGGCGCCCAGGAAATTTGGGTGCTTGCGAACCACCGGGCGAGGTTTTTCTTCGCTGCGACGAGCCCCCTATATGACCGTACTTGATAGGATGAATCGCAATGCGATCGTGTCTTACCCGAGTTTCCAACGGATCAGTGCGTGTGAACGACAATCCAGGCTACGGTTTGAACCCCAAACCAAGGTCGTCGAAGCTCCTGAAGATCGATGTTCTGGATGGCGGAGGGGTTGGCTATTTCATCTTCTCCCGCAAATTGCACCAGGATAGCCAGACGACTACGACTTTTCCCCTGTGGATACGTCAACTGGAGACTTCAGCTACTGTTTGTACTCCTACACTGCTTAACACCAGGAGCAAATTATATCGACGTACCAACAGCTTATTACGGGAAGGAACGTGGTCACAAATCCTGGTATCAAGGGTTACGCTACGCTGCCAACAACTATTGCAAGCAGAACGCAGAGGAGAAACAAGACTACGCCACATTTGCAGCGTCAGTGAAAGCTGGTATTACCGAGAACACTTGTGCTGTGGATACATGTCCAGCTTCAGGCGATGTGAATGCTGAATTGAGTCTGATTGTCGGCAAAGGGAAAGATCACTGGGGAATTAACTCGAACGGCACGTGTTATCCGCTGATCAACTCGTACATGGGCTCGTACTTGTGTGATCCTGATAATATGTTCTCCAAGTGTGCCAGTCCTCGCAATGAGTCCACTACACCCAAGTCCAATGCGATTAGTGCATTTAACTATCAGATTGATGCAATCTCGTCGAAATTGGCCTATATTTCGGCGCGTACACGGGTTTCTACGACTACCAAGTGGAGTGGGTTACAGGCAAGAATGGATATGTACGCTGGATGCTTCACGGCGAGCCTCTGTTCGAAGTCACGACGGATTCGATCGTCAACGTCCTGCAGAATGCGAAAAAGAACAACCCGAAGAAATAGGAGCCTTTGTATGTGATTTTCAACGTGTCGCTGTCCAGTTCTTGGTGTGCGACGCCGCCCAACCCAGGCAAGGAATGTCGTGGTGATGGAAAAGATCCTGTGACGAACGTTATCTGCGACTCGTTCCCGATGTACATGAAGATCGACCACATCCGTCTGTATCAGGACTTGGCGACGGATCTCGAAGCTGATAATTACATGCAAGTTGGTTGTGATCCAGCGAGTCATCCGACTCAAGAATGGATTGAAGCCCACATCGACGAGTACGAAGATAATGATAATAAGTGGGAGGAAGTGGCTGGCAAGGCGTTCTGCGAGACCAGCGACGACTGCACGATTGGTGGCACTTTGAGTCGAACGGCTCTAAAGACCGGGAAATTGTTCAAGTAGCGTTGCGAATGTATGTATCATTCGTGGGGTGGACCACGATGCACCACCGCCATCTCTGGCTCCAGTTCTACGGAAACTAGTTTGAAGAGCAGGACGTATAGCCCACCGATGGAAGCGTCGATTGCTCTCGCTGTTGTGGCCTGTTTGCTGTCTTTAACGTCCGTATCGTAATGGACTCCGATCAAGGCACGAACTCTGGTTTACGGGGTTCTGAGAAACATGATGGCTGCCACCAGTAACAGCATCTACGTCACAAGGAGCAACATTTTTCTTGTCACCGAATGATCGTATTCAGCTCGCACAAATTATTAAGGACATAATTGCTATGAGTACGGAAGCTAACTCAACCAGTCCCATGACGACCGAGCACATTTTCGGACTTCTCGTGACGTATTCTGCACCGCGTTGACTACATAGTCATCCAAATACTTAGGCCGACGACGCACGTGATACTCACGTAGACCAGTTCGAGTTCGTTTCGGACCTTCACGTTCCGCATATATCTCCACACGACCCATTTCTGAGTTAGTTTCGTCTCGTTGACGCTTGCATACCAATTTCTCGCACGTACTGGCAATGGTAACGTTGTCAGCATCTTCACTGAATTTCTCATCAACGTCAGCCAGCATATCTCCGTCTTCATCGGCTACAAGATTCGCTTCATTCACAACCGATTCAGAAAGGTTTTCACCTGCATGCAGCTCTTCAGTGTCCACTTCAGATGAACTCCCATCAGCACCAACGTCCAATGAACCACACACACTGACAGCAGACGCATTATCACTTGTCATGTCAGGTTTCGTGTATCCATACACTGTCGTAAGTTTCGACGCTGATCCTTCAGAATTCACACCGTCACCCTGTATAAGATCATCACTCTGGTTGTGGTATTGTTCACTCTGCAGTGCAGTCAGAGCACTAGGTAAACCCGCCGTCACCCCTTCAACATCCGGAACACACGGAGGTTCAGTCACTGTGTCTTCGATTCCTTCCAGTCCTGTCCAGTTTGCAGATGCTCTTGACGGTAATGATGCTTGTTGCGCCTCCCTAAGCTCCGTCATCACCTCATCTCGCTCTTTAACTCGTTGCGCAGTATCGTCCTCGCCTTCCTCGAGGTCTCTGGTCGCTTCGAGCGTGACCTCGCTCATCATCGGAGCAGCGTTCGAGTTGCAGACTTCACTCAGATCCATAGTGGATTCGAGCGTTGAGTTTTCAGTACTCGACTCCATGTTACTGCGCTTCGTAAAGTGCAACGACTCCAAGTCGTCGTCCTCCAAATCTGCTCCATGACGATCTCGGTACATCACATCTTCACTAATGTGATAATACGATACGAATTTAGCTGTACGATCATCAGAAAAGTAGACTTTACAACCCACGGTGTCTTCAACATTACCGAGCACAGAACGGAGTCGCGCAATGCCATGGTACTTATTCCATTCTGGAAGAGCAGGGAAGTGTTAAAACGCAACTGCAATTCAAACAGCTCCGAAGCCATCCGAGCATGC
>NW_003303685.1:80112-142979 GCF_000142945.1 Phytophthora infestans T30-4 | reverse complement strand
CCCCGAGACTTTATTTTTTATCCTGTGTATTTACGCAAATTTGGAAATAAGCACCAAAAATGCGGTGACTTCAGAAAGTAAGAATTTACGTGCAAAAATACGATTGTCAATCAGGGATGCCGAAAAATAAATTGATGCTGCAATTATTGCAATAGATGTGTAGCAATAATCTATTTTTGGCATTTAACCGATAGGTAGCAGTTATCTATTGGACCAACCAAATCACTTCAATAATCTATTGGACCAAACTACAACCAACCATCTCCTTGTTAAGCAAGGACAGCAGTCACCACAAAATTAGCCCCACATCGACGCCAACATACATAATTTTCTCACTTCCAAATCCACAAGAAGCCCAACACCACCGCCAGCCCCCAAGATGCTCACCGCCCCCCGCCCTGCCGCCCCTGCCACCTTCACAAATGGTCAAGTCGCCAACTTTACTTCCGGCCGTGCCGTGACCAGTACGACGAGGTAATCCTCGAGTATTACCGCTGCAGATGCGGCAAGGTCCGGAAGCGAGTCACTGGAACTGGCTTCACAAACCTGATGCAGCATATAAGGCGGGAACATTCCTCCTTTGCTGAGGAGATGCTAGCGGCTACGCCTGGCCAGACTGGGTCTGTCGCTCACTACGTGAGCCAGACTGCTCAAAACACATTCGGGTGGTTGGAATTACTGGTCAAGTGCAACCTACCGCTTTCGTTCTGTGAGAGCAAGCTCGCACGACGGTACGCTCGATAATATTTTCCAAGTTTTTTTTTTAATCAAAACTAACACATGCTGAAATGCAACGTCAGATACAGCAACCTACAGCCTGTCTCAGTAGAGACACTCCGGCGAGTCATGGAGGCTGTGACTCGAGCAGTAGAACGCTCGATCGCTGTGGAGCTGCCCGAGCGATTTAAGCTCGTCTTTGACGGATGGAGCCATGAGCATTTTATCGCGGTGTTCGCGTGGTACGAGGTGGACGGGGCACTTCATTGTCCCCTTCTATGCATGGCTCCGCTCGTCAACGACGAGACCGACGATCTGTCTGCGGCCACTCATCGTGCCTTCTTAGAGACTATGCTGGCGCGGGACTATGGTAAAAGCCTGGAGCAGTGTATCTTCTTAGTAGGAGACAACTGCTCCGTTAATCGCCGCCTCGCAGACCTAGTAGGAGTTCCACTGGTCGGGTGTGCGAGCCACAGGCTTAACAGAGCCGTTTCCCAGCGTTTAGGCGAGTGCGCGGAAGACCTTGACAGTGTTCAAGCGGTCATGATCAAGCTGCGTACGCTCCATCACTCTGCTAAGCTCCGGTAAGAAGTTTGACTATTTTTGTAAATATTTTTAAATTTTCTGTCTATTAACAGTAATTTTCGATAAATGAATGATTACAGGTTTAGCACGGACCTTCGCCCAATCATACGTCAGCACACTCGCTGGGGGTCCTCGTTTGCCATGGTCAACAGGTACTTTGAGCTCCTCCCATTCATAGATTCAGAGGACGACGAGCTGGCGGAGCTGCTGCCGCACGCGGCATCCAGACGGCGCTTGCGCGATCTACTGGGCGAGCTCAAGGACGTGGAGTCAGTGGCGAAGGCGCTCCAAGGATCCAACGTCGACCTCCTTGACGTTCGAGTATGGTTTGACAGCCTTATTGCGGAAATGCCATCGTTTGCGCGCTACCTAGGTGAGAACTTTTTTCTGGTATATTGCTTACACTTATTTGTACTAACAATATATTAATGCAGCGCCAAGGGCTGATATTGTCCACAGTCCAGATTTTGAATCTGAATGTGTCCGAGTGCTGAAGGGCCAAGCCAAGCGTCTGACCAGGGCGGAAAAGGCTGCGCTCGAGAGATTTACGGTAGTTGCACGTGCTCAAGATGGAGCGGCTGGTGAAGTGGAGGCAGACACGAACGCTTCCTTCGTCGAGAGGGTCCAGAAACGCCGCCGGCTGGAGGAGCGACAGCCCTCGTACGATCTTGTCGCCTCCATCCCTCCCACGTCGAACATCGTCGAGCGCTTTTTCAGTATCTCTAGAGCTACGTATGGGCAGCAACGCCACAGACTTCAGCCGTATACGCTGGAAATGCTTCTGTTTTTGCGTCAAAATGCAAGTTATTGGGATGCTCGTACAGTGGAGGGTGCGGAGTGATAGTATGAGGCTAAGCACACAATATATTGACACATTATTGCATCAATAATCTATTTCTCGCGTCTGGCTTGTTCAATTATCTATTCAGGGCTCACATGCTGCCGTCACCAATAATCTATTGTCCGCTATGACGTGCAATAGATAAAAATGCAATATTCGGCATCCCTGTTGTCAACTAGTGCATCGTGTTGATATTCGAGATGCAAATATTTAACGATATTCAAACAAATTGCTGTCAGCTTGCTTGGTTAGACCTTTAACTTCGTCGGTGACAGTAAATACCATCTCGTGACAAATCTAGCTGCTGTTGCATCTGCTTCATAGGGTAGCGTATTGCCGCGACTGGAAGTTTAGCTGGCTGTAGCGCGACCACAAAAATACCGGTGACATTATACAGAGGCGCTGGCGAAATCATAAGTATAGCGTTTTCATTTTCAGTTTGCTTAGTGGGTCACGAAAAGCGACACATTAAATAGTTTCGCTTCGTAATGCTGTTTCTAAGAATAAAATGTTGGACCACGGAGCTGTCAGAGGAACTGAGTTGTATTGAGCAAAATGCAGAATGATAAAAAACTAAGACACGAATCAATGCAAGTGGAGCTCGCGCGAAAGTCTCGAGTCGAGACTCCACTGACCAACATGCAGCTGTGAGAACAGAACAAGCGCTTGCAGCCATCATGTAGGGATACCAGTAGACTTGTGGATGAAAAAGCCATCCCAGCCTCTTGTTCACGCAGCGGCTGTACCAACAGTTGCTGCAGCAACTGTGAGAACATTACATCCTCCCCCGCTTTACCTGCGTCTGCGGTCGATGAAGCACGACGTCAATTTTGCTTGAAGGCCTCCAGTAGTTTATCCCAGTGACTGACATGACTGATGGCATCCTCGAACTCCCAAGCGCTCTCGCGCTTGGGCAAGTCCACCCATGGGCAAAAATACTGCTTTCGTCCACCACGGCGACGCTGGTCAAGTAATGCCCGGATCACGTACACATGCTCGCCATACAACCGAGGTGCACGCTTAGTGATCTCCCGACCACGGAAAATCTCTGGGACGTCAAGCGAAAGCTTGAGCTGGTCCACATTGAATGTGGCATGTCGTCCACGGGCCCAATAGTGATGCGGTAGTGCAACCAGGGCCGCCGATTATGATATTTATATGAATGGAAGGCTCAGTGTGATCATAAATAATGTGACGTTGTCTAGCAATCGACTTCATAAATAATGTCATATCTGCTAGTGATAAATCAATTATGGTGATCGACTCGTACTTGTATTGATTAGCGCGTTATGGGCTACAGGAGTTGATCTACAGTAGAAACATCCCAAAAGCGCGAGTTTTCTCGTAGAAATAGGATCATTTCAAGCGTAATAGGCTGTAGACCATTACGCTCGTGCCCAAGAGTTGTGCGAGCAATACTGAAGAATCGCTCCACCTTGTTCGAGGTGGCGGGGATGCTGCCAACGAGGCAGTACCGAGCTTCTCTTGCTTCAAGACGGCGACGTTTCTCCAGCCGCTGCACAAGTGACTCCGGTTCGGCTTCTTCGCTATGGTTTGTCGGGTCCGTGGCTACTTCGAGAAATGGACGAAGAGCCCGCTTCTCCGACGCGGTGAGGCGGGCTCCATTTCCTTTGAGTACACGGACACAGCCCGACTCAAAGTCTGGGCTATGAACGATATTTGCTCGAGGTCCTGCGTGTATCATAATTAGTTAGTGAATATAAAAAAAACAATAGTAACATTGGATAACGTACCGATAAAAGCAGCGAACGCGGGATGGGCTTCGATAAGCCCGTCGAACCAGACTCGCACGTCCAGTAGGCTCACACTCTCCGCTTGTAAGGCCTTGGAAACCGACTCGAAGTCCTTGAGATCTGCGTAGAGCGTCTTAAGACGACGGTTGCATGCCGCAGACGGAAGCAGGTCCTGAAGTTCTTCGTCGTCTTGGTCTAGGAACTCCAGTAGAGCGAAATAGCGATGTACCATCGCGAAGGTGGACCCCCAGCGAGTGTCCTGTCGAATGACTGGGCGAAGTGGAGTCTTAAATCTAGTAATAAAAACACCAATTAAAAATATCATATTAGTGGCATAATAGTAACACAACAAGGTATTAGTATTAATATCAATAGTAAAGTAAAAATTACTTACCGAAGTTTCGCCGACTGCTTAATCGTCCTCAGCTTGGTCATCAGGGCTTGCACTGCAGCCAAATCGTCGTCGTGTTGGGCCATGTGCTGACGAACGGCTCGATTTAGTCGGTGACTAGAGCATCCAACCAAAGGCACCTGCATGATGGTTGCCAACCGCCTGTTCACTGAACAGTTGTCTCCAACCAGGTACTTGCAGCATTTTACATCCTTACCATAATCTCGCTCGAACATTCCCACCAAAAACTCGCGGTGGGTACGGGCCGACAAGTCCTCGTCGGGCTCGTTAATCACCGGGGCCATGCTCAAAAGCGCCGTCTTAGCAACGCCATCGACCTCATAGAACGCAAACACTGCGACGTAATGTTCGGATGAGTGGGTCCACCCATCGAACATGATGCCAAAAGCATCCGGTAGCTCTGCCGCAATAGCTGCTTCAACGGAGCGAGTGACGCCTTCGAGCAGCGCACGCAATGTTTCCACTGAGATAGGCTCCAAAGAAGTGTACCTAATCAAGCATATTCATATTAGTAATACCATTATTATAGAGTAGTAATAGTAATTCATACCGGCGAGCGAGAGGGTTCTCACAGAACATGAGAGGCAGATTTGCCTTTACAACCCACTCAAGCCAGCCGAACCGGTTCACGGCCGTGCGGCGAGCATAGTACACCACCGAACCGGTTTGAGCGGTTGTGGCTGCGAGCATCTCTTCTTGGAAGGTTGGATGCTCGCTGCGCACATGCTGCATGAGATTGGTGTAGCCATTTCGGCTCGTCTGCTTGCGTACCTTACCGCAGCGGCAGCGAAAGTACTCCGGCACAAGCTCATCGTACTGGTCACGGCACGGTGAGTAGAAGTACGCCACAATCTGGGCGTTGGAGAAAGTTGACCGGGGACGAGGCTTAGCTAGCATGAGGTGTAGAGCTTGTAGGAGAAGTAGAAAATTGGAAAGTGAGGAGGCAGTGTGTCGGATAGATGTTTGAATATATGATTGGTTCGGAGAGGCTAACCGAAGGTAAGCTTTTCCGCATACTAACCTAAGTAAGAAGTGTACCTTCTCATAAATTATGCATGAAAATAGTACCTTGGTGGCATAAATTATGATCTACTACTTTTCACGACTCATAAATAATGTGATAATATTTATGACCATTACTGTAAGTGCCATTTATTTTTCGGCGGCCCTGAGTGCAACACGATATGCATTTTCTCCAATCCGCTTCTCAACTGGAAATGGCCCGTACCACTTGGGCAATAGTTTGTTACGATTTGAGTCGCGCTCTGGGTCGTAGTCCGGCTGACGAGCTCAGTGCTCATGACCCGCGTGTCCACGTACACCAAGTCACTTTCTTTCAACTGCACTTGTTGTCGTCCTCTGTTGTAGTAATGGGCCTGGCGTTCCCGAGTTAGTCGTAAGTTACGCTGCGCCAACTGAATTGTTTCTTGACGCGATCAAGTCATGTTTTGTGCCAAATTTCCCGACGTTGCCACAGCTATCGGACAGCGAGGCTCTCGTCCACAATCTCCCTCGAGCGGGGAGATGCGAGTCGAAGTTGACACTAACATAGCATGGGCATATTCCACCGTCGGTAACATCTTCACCCAATTGTCTCCATAACGAGAAACAACACATCGTAGACTGTCCTCCAGAGTTCTAATCTGCCGTTCACTTCGTCCATCGGCCTGGGCCGTTCGAGACACCGTCTTTCGTTGTTTCACTTGCATGATCGTCATCAACTCGCACCAAAAATTCACTCGTAAACCTTGGATCTCGGTCCAACACAGTTGACTCAGGCAGAGAGTAGTAGCGAACGACATGATCAAAAAACAACCTCGCTGTTGTCTTGGCGTCGACATCCTTGGTAGTGGAAATATAACATGGTCTGTTTGAGAGTCGACATACAATCACATAAATTGCATCAACACCTACTCGGTGGTAGCGCGGTAACAAAGTCCATAGTCACATACTGCTAACAGTAATCTGGAGAAGGAAACGACTGAAGCAATTCTTTGCGTTGCTGAGATCCAGACTTGTGCCGCACACAAGCTTCAGCTGAGATGTACTGCGGAATGTGCGACCGCATTCCTGACCACCAGAAATACTGACGCATCGCCACCATCGTACGTTCCACACTAGAATGTGCCACCTCTGCAGCATCGTGAAAGTCGTGCATTAGCCAGAGTAGAATTGAATCAACTTGAGAAACACGAAGTACTCGGACCGCATCTGTGCTTTTCACCGCTAAACCCCCATCGAGAACTTTGTACTTTGCACATGTCCGCTCCTCCTGGCGTTATAAGCTTTGCAGAATCGTAACACAGTCCTTATCGTCTGCGTATGCTGCTTTGATGTCTCGTACAAATTGATCTTCCTTCCCCACCATCAAAAGAGACGCGTGCCCGAGAGATGCCACATTCGCCGGTTGTGCAGGAAATGTTGGTACAAAAGCTGCTGCTCCCTCAATAAGAAGCTTGACAGCCCTGGTAAGAAAACGCGATTTGAAGACGAATGAACCGATTTTTTGTGATGCAAACCGGAGGATGAGAAAGCGCATCTGCCACAACATTTGAGCTATCCTTCTTGTGCACGAGCTCAAAATCAAACTGACCGAAAAATTCGAGCCAACGAGCCATCTTCGGATATAAGTTTGGGTGTTGCAAGAACCAGCGGCACGCCGAGCTGGCAATGTGGACCACGAAATGGTTTCCCAGCAAATAGCATTTCCAGCGTCCGAGACGATGTTTTATGGCGTATAGCTCCTGCTCGTGTGTGGCCCACTTGGTCTCTGTATCCGAAAGCTTGCGATTGTACAAGCTAACAGGATGATCGAACCCATTAACTTGCTCACTGAATACACCCCCAACACACGACTTTGAAGCATCCGTAGTAACTCGAAAAGGCAAGTTCATGTCTGGTAAGCACACGATAGATGCCGAAATGAGCGTCTTCTTGATGGTATAGAATGCGAATTCTTGATCGAAGCCTCACTTCCACTCCGTCATACTCTTCAAGAGATTGAAGAGAGGTAAAACGAGATCAGAATAACTCCGTTCAAATCGTCTGTAATACCCAGAGAGTCCCAAGAATCTCTGCAGGTCCTTCCCATTATGCGGTCGCGCCCAATTTGCTATCACCGTAGTTCTGTCCAGATCAACTCGCACACCCGCACCACTTACGACGTGCCCCAGGAAACGGATCTCGCCCTGAGCAAAATGATACTTACTGGGTCTCGCATAGAGTTGCTCGCTGCGCTGAATTTTAAATACTCGTCGCAAATGCTGCAAGTGCTCTGTCCGGTTTTTCGAAAGCACTCAAATATCGTCTAAATAGACGACAGCAAACCCGGCGAGCTCCTTGTTCTCGAAGATTCGACGCCTTAAACGCGACCATGTTCCAGGTATCCCTGCCAGGCCCATGGGAGCGACACACAATTGGTAAATCTCTGATCCAGTATGAAAAGCAGTGAACTGACGCGAGTCAAATGCCATCCGCATTTGATGATACCCGAGGCCAGGTCAATCAACGTGAGCACATGAGTTCCAGCCAGGCGATCAAAGATCTCGTCGATCCTGGGAATGGGAATGCTTTAAATGTTGGTGGCCGAATTAACGTACCGATCATCGATAACCCACCGCACAGGTTTCTACGGATCACCACTGTATCTTCGTCGGCAATTGCCCCGTCACCGGATCCCGTTCAGGAACAGCAAAACTATTTGAGACCCAGGGAGACGAGCTGCGCTCAATCCACTTCTTCTGCAAAAGCTTGTCGACAAAAACTTTCAAGGCTGCCTTCGCAACGTGTGCATGCCGAAACGGAGGCCTGGAAGACGGAACTGCACCTTGCTTCAACTGAACAGAGTGCTCGATATCGCGCTCTGGAGGCAGCCTTTCGGGACGTTCTTCGCGTAGTGAGTCTGCAAGTTCTCGAATCAAGCTGGAACCATCAGCATCAGGCTTCACCTTGCCATTATCTGCCACAACATCGAGATGGTACACTTCAGCGTACATTACAGACTTCAGATTACGTTGGAACTCCTCGGCATCAACGTACTCGATGGTAGGCTCGTTGCTAGGAGGTGGTGTCCAATCACAAGGTAAATTACGACGAGTAGGACGTCGCCATAATACAGTTTGGGCAGACCAGTCGATGTCGGGAATTTCACGAGAAAACCATGAGAAAGCCAAGAATGCCGTCAAAATCTTGCTGTAATGGCCACTGGACGTCTACCAAAATAGTAGTATGTACCCGCCATATCCACAGGTGATAAGGCGGCTTAAAAACAGATATATGTCAGCATATCGTAAGTGACGTCTACCACAAATGCTTTATGCGTGCAATTTTGTCCTGAAAACAATGTCCCTATTTGTTTGAAGTTAATATACTGAAGTGTAAAAGTATACCCGTCAGTTCTACTCGGACAAAATACCATTAAGATCATTCCATTTTTTTTATCTCATTCAAATTCATTCAACATTTCGGCAATTGGGGATGGCGGACGACGAGGGCTCCACGACCTTACTGCTCTGTTCGAGCGAAGCGCTCATGAAGTACGAAAGGGATGCGATGGATGCGCAAGATGAGCTGTTTCCGCTCCTTCTGAAGGAGGTCCGGAAGGTTGCCATGCGATCCCAGCACTATCGCACAGTGCAGTGCCTCGACAAGCTGGTGGAATCTGCCTGGATGGCGCTGTATACGGCTGGCAACGACAAGAACTTCTTGAATGTGACGAATTAACCCGGTACGAGGCCTTTCCCTGTTTTAAATAAGCCGATGTATCGCTAACTTGCTACTGATACAGTACTGCGTTTGCTCAGTTGCTTGCTCGGTTTGGGCAATTCTACAGGATCCCCCCACCGTCGTCGAGGGGGAGACCCCCAAAGCTCCAATACCTTCAGCAAGTGCTGGCTCTAGTTCTGTGCTACTATGTGGGCTCCATGGAGAGCTTCACACTATGTCTGTTGTTTGGAGTGCCGCCTACCACACTGTCACGTACTCTGAGAAGAGCCGAAAAGGCGTTGGCGACGGCGTTGAAAGGCTACAGGCCTGCTCGGATCGCATGGCCATCACCCACTCGTCAAGCAGAGCTGGCTCGGATGGTAGAGACCAGACAACCCCTACTCAAACACACTTTTGTCTTTAGCGACGGAAAAAACCTCCGGGTATGTTTACGGTGCTATTGGTTTTATTTTATTTGTTACCTAACGAGTACTGATGCTATTGGCAGGTTATGCAGCCATCCAACGAGACCTTCAGAACGCCATGTACAATGGCTAGCTTCATGCCGTATTTGTCACTGGAACAATTTGCTTTGCGGCAGATGGCTGCATCATCTGGAGCCGCCAAAATTGCCCTGGTTCCTGGAATGATGCCGATACATCACTGGGTTTCCGCAACACGCTTTTGGACCCCTCCTGCTGCCCGGACACCCGAATGAGCGTGGTCTCTGACTCTGCATTCCCGTGTTCAACTGAGCTGACCGGCCGCATTTTAACACAGCTAAAGGACGGAGATATTGATCGGATCTTTCCCTCTCTACGGAGTGCTGCCAGGACAGCACAGCGCTTTAACCTCCGTGCGCCAGGCTGCGGAGAGGGGAATGGGCAGCAGAGGGGAATGGGCAGCATCCAGAAGGTGTACAGTCGCCTTAACCTCCCTCTGCCCTACGATCCTGATCTCCGCGGTCTACAAATCAGCAGCATGTTTCGCTTGGCTAATTACAGGGTAAGAACCGTTGGTATTTTTTCAAATCCGAGCCACCTTCAGCGGCGAAATGGAGATGACAATTTGAACAAGAAAGTTTTGGCTGTAATAGTTGAGTTAACCGAGGCTTACATGAAATCGAACGCTACGTATGAAGGGACCTTGTTGTGATCTGTTTGATCCGGGTTTCGTCAAAGCTCTATAGCACAGCACTTCCCAAGGAGCGTCTCGCTCGTGACCATGAGCATATCTCGGCGCAAGGATGAGCGTCCTTCCAGCTAGGGTTTCTTCGTCAAGGCTACAATAATCATCGCCAGCTCTTGGGTGCGTGCACGAGCATCCTCATGGTCACGCTGAGCCCGTTCATCTCTCTCCACATTCTCCTGGAGGCGACGCTCTTCAGCCTCCTTCTTCTCGTCTCTGTAGCGCTCTTCATGGGCGAAAAATTCATCGCGGCGGCGCTTTTCTTCATCGGCACGGCGGGCATCTGCTTTCGCCTCGTTTTCCTAGCGAAGGAGAATCATCATTTCCATCATGCCCCCTCCCCCCCCCGGCTTGACGAAGCAGTCTGGATCGAGGCCATCTTCTGTTTGAGCGTGTCCGTTGCTTTTACGTGTAATAGACCCCTCCATTACATAAGTAGGTAAATTTCTTTACATATGTAGGTGCATCAGCACACGACTAGCGTGTGCTGAAATGCTGTCATGCCATTGGCTGATATATGGGGAGCCAGACCCATTATTAGCCAATTGGACTATGACGCGTATTTGAGTGGCCAGGGCTATGGCCTTCGTCCTAAAATAAAGTCAGAGTTGATTTTTCCTTAAACCTAAGACTCAGTCGTCCTATTGCGAGCTTCCTCAACACTATAGTGTAAGCAAGTAACGGAGTAAATACCTTGCCCGTTACACCTGGTAGCACTTCGTAGTCCTTCCAACGACCAAGTTCGACATGAGCCAAGACCGCGACCACGCCGCTTTCCTCCATCTCACTCGGATCGAGTGGGAAGCTCTCCACCGCCTCGCGGCACAAGAATTCATGGAGCGCGAGCTCGCCGATGCGAATCGGCGAGTGTCAACTCCCTTGCGTATCTCCACGAATGACGTCGTGAAGCTAGATACGTCCACCTACTCCGGTGCCGGAGAAGATCAACTTCCGCTGAATCGCTGGTTTCGAGTGATCGCCATCGCCTCGAGGTTGATCGAGGCGCCTTCCGCGAAGGTCCATTTCCTCCTTTCGCGGCTGTCTGGGAAAGCCAAGGAATGGGCTCTCGGCAAGTTGGTTGTCGATCCCAACGTCTTCCCCACGCTGGATACCCTCCAGAGTGACCTTCGGCTCGCGTTCGAGCCGCCGCAAGATGAATCCCGAATTCGTGCAGACTTCTTCGCCCTTCGGCAAGGCACGATGACTATGCGCAACTACGTCCAGAAGACACGACACCTCGCGTCGTGCATCGTGTCTAAGCCGATCGATATGGCCTCTCAGGCTCATGTGTTCGTGTTCGATATGCGCGAAGGCATGACGCGCTACTGCCTTACAAGATCGGACCCATCTACGCTCGAAGAGACATTCGCCCTCGCCCTACGCGATGACTACGTGGTTGCGGCGTCATTCGCTCACGCGCTACCTGCTTCAGCTCGGGATTCTGCGCCTGAGACCATGGACATCGACGCTATCGATGCGACGAGCAATCGCCAGCGTCATGTAGCGCGTCGGAGCGATGCTCGGAGCAGTCGTTCTCTCACCTGCCTCCGCTGCCGGAAGGTCGGTCATCGCGCGGCAGAGTGCCGCACGCCAGCTCCAGTGCTTGCGCATGTCGATGCCGAGCCCATGGGTTCTGACCAGCCAAAAAACGGTCAGGGTCAGTAGGTGCGGGGCGCCCTACTGGCTGGAATGGAGGTCCGCCCCCCGGTGGCAACCCAAACTCCTAGCCCTCCTGTGCTGCATGCACACTTTCATGCCACCACCACGCCGAGCGATTCAAGATTTGTCATTGTCAGTCTTCATGTCGCCGGTGCCCGGCGACCACAGAGAGCGCTCCTTGATTCAGGAGCGACCAACAACTTCTTCCGCGCGTCGTGCTTGTTGGTACTCCCGTCGGACATCACTGTCCGCAAAGGTAGAGGGGAGGTCGCTGTCAAGCTGGCCGATCAAAAATCACGCCGCGTCGCGCGGCGCGAGATTACACTTCTGTTCACGTTCGGCGGTTTCCGAAGCAACGACGACTTCCCAGTCATAGAGATAAATTACGCGTTTGCCTGCATCCTGGGTATGCCGTGGTTGACGCACTATCAACCAGATATTGACTGGCTAGCCCGATCGGTCAAGCGTCGCAGTGATTATGATGTGAGCGAGGTGTTCACGCACCTCCTGGTCGCCCAGAAGGCTTGGCCTCACGTCACCGTCGTGGACCGGTCTTCCACGACGCACGTTGTGCACAGAGTGAGCGATGGCCCTCTCTGCACGGCTTGCACAGTACTGTTAACTGACGAATCCCCGCTGCGACGCGGGGATGAAGACCAACTGGCGGTCGAGCAGGGGCTCCCGCAGACGAATGAGATGGCGGTCGAGCAGGGGCTCCCGCAGACGAACGAGATGGCGGTCGAGCAGAGGCTCACATCAATTGAGCCGGTGGTCGAGCCGTTGGCGCTCCCGCTGAACACTACCGCGGTCGAGCAGGGGCTCCGGGGGGGGGGACCTCTCGGCCAACGAGAGCGACTCATCATCCTCGAGTTCGAACTTCGAGCCGGCGAAAGAGGATGTCGAAGCGGCGTCGGCTGAAACCTCACCGAGATCCCGTACCAAGTGACAGCTCACCGACGGAGTCGGTCTGCGTGCTTGAGTATGTGGAAGGTACCCCCCGACGAACACTCGAGCTTGCAAACCCGCCTAGCAAGGCAGGGTCGATCACTCGACTTCAAGGTCTCTCCTGGAAGAACTATCTTTGCGGCCTCAAGGCCGATGAAATCGAACAGGTTTGCCTGATCACCGACGGCGATTCGGCGTCGCTCGAAGTGAATGCAGTCAGTGACGACGTCTCGCGTCCAAAGAGCGCTGAACCGAAGTCGGCCCGCGAGGAGCGTTTCGCAGCGCGGTCTTGGGAAGCGCTACGCGAATCCGGCAATCCAGTCTACGAGTCCGCCCGCGAATATGAAGATGTCTTTCCGGATAAGATCCCAGCTGAGCTACCTGCTGACCGAGGGATTCGCCACGAGATCGATCTCGTGCTCGGCTCGAAGTATTGCGTGACGCGGCAGTGGCCGCTCCCGCGAGATCAGGTCCAAGCTATCGATGACTTTTTCGAGAGCCGCCGCAAGGCGGATCATGTGCGTGAGAGCACATCGCCACACTCCAGTCCGACCTTCTGTGTGAAGAAAGCCACGGGTGGATGGCGCATCGCCTATGCCTTCAACAAGCTGAACGACGCTACCATCCCTGCCCAGACGCCGATCCCTCGGAAGGACATGGTGCTCGACGCAATGTCGGGTAGTGAGGTCTTCAGCGCCATCGACTTGACCGATGGGCTCTACCAAATCCTCATGAGGCTGAGCGACATACCGCTCACAGCGGTAAGCACTCCCAGTGGTATGCTCTGGGAGTGGCTTGTTATCCACAAGGCTTGAAGAATGCTCCCGCCACGTTCAATCGCATGGTATCCCATGTGCTGCGCCTGCTCCGCGATTTCGCACCGAGTTACTTCGACGACATCTTCGTACACAGTCCCGCTGAGGGAGATCTCAGCGCGCTTGAAGCCCACTTGAAGCATCTGAGGCAAGTCTTCCAAGTGATGCGCGAAAACAAGCTGTATGCCAACTTAAAGAAGTGCATATTCTGCGCGCCGGAGATTCCGGTGCTTGGCTGCTTTGTGAGCAAGAACGGCGTCCGCGCCGACCCCGAGAAAGTGTCGTCGATATGTGCGTACAGAATCCCACTGAACTGCGTCAGTGGCTGGGTCTCGCAAATTATCTCCACAAGTACACGAAGAATTACGCCGGATTGATCCAGCCGCTCTCTTCGTTGTTGAAGAAAGATGTGTCGTGGTCGTGGACTTCCGCACATCAAGCCGCCTTCGACTCGGTGAAGAAGAGTCTCGCCGAGGCCCCAATCCTCGCGCTCCCGGATGACTCGAAGCCTTTTCACGTCGTCTGCGACGCGAGCGATTTCGCCATCGGCTGTGCGCTGATGCAATTCGATGAAGAAGGTCAAGAGCGTGTCTTAAGCTACCAGTCCAGGCAGATGAAGCCGGCGGAGCGCAACTACCCTCTTCACGACAAGGAGCTCCTTGCGATGCGCTACGCTCTGATCAAGTTCAGATTGTACTTGTTAGGTGAGGATACCTTCGCGGTGTACACCGATCATGCATCGCTGAGGACAGCGATGAAGAGTCCTCATCTCTCCCGGCGGATGGCCCGCTGGCTTTCCTTCTTCTCGGAGTACAACTTCGTTGTCCGTTACAATCCCGGCAAGAACAACATTCTCGCCCTCACTTTGTCTCGGCGTCCCGACTACGACCCACGCGGTGCATTGGGTCGACAAGCTTCGCTGGATGAAGACGATGTAGACGAGTGTGCCACGTGCGAGGCGTCAGGAGTCAGCCTGACTAGCGTCTCCCCGGTAATAGCACTTCGCGACGAGATCCGAGCTGCTTACGAGCATGACTCGATGTACTCCAGTATCCTGGAACATCTCCGCTCTCCCAGCGCCGACACACTGGGAGACCTTTCCCACTCTGTACGAAACAAAATCCACTGATATCGTCTCAAGGACGAGCTGCTGACGTACAGCATCGACAACTTCGATGCCCCACGTGTCGTTGTCCCTAACGACCCCGATCTGCGCTCACGGATTATCCAAGAGTTTCCCGATGCTTCGCTGGGCGTTCATCTCGGTCACGAGAAGACGTTTGCCACTGTGTCACGCGACTTTTATTGGCCCCACCTGTATAAATGGGTGTGTAAGTGGGTGCGCACCTGCGAGATCTGTTAGCACGTGAAACCGGCCTCGTCTTCGCAGTCCCCCTTTCCTCTACCAGTGGCCGCCGACGCCTGGCGCTCGGTGTCGATGGAATTCACTTCGGGCTCCCACCCGATGTTAACCGACGCTCAGGTGTCTTAGGGTTCGTAGCCCGCTTCAGCAATATGGTCCACCTGATTCCAGTGTCGGATTCGATCACCGCGGCAGATACCGCGGTGCACTTCATCGATGCAGTCTTCCGCCATCATGGCCTTCCTGAATCCATCGTCTCCGACCGCGACCCGCGCTTCACGTCGGCCTTCTGGTCGAAGCTCTTCGAGCTACGGGGCTCGAAGAGCTTCGGATGGCCAGACGGAGCGCGTAAATTGCGTCCTCGAAGACGTTCTTCGAAGCTACGCGACGTCGTTTTCGAGATGGAGCTCGTTTCTGCCTCTGGCCGAGTTCGCGCTGAACAACGCGGTACACGCGTCGACTAATAAGACGCCCTTCTTCATTAACAGCGCGCGACACCCGCGTGTCCCTGCTCCCCTCGCCGTGGGCTATCCCACAGCGCCGTGTGTCTCCACTCTGGGTGGGGAAGAAGCTGCCGACAAACCGTCTACTCCAGCTCCGCCGTCTCCGGCGGCAACACCGGTACTGGGTCAACCGGTACTTACACCGGTTGCTAATGATATCTCGAGTGTATTTCCCGTTCCCACGTCGGTCAACACAGTGACACGCTCCGCATCGAGCCCACTTGCGCCGGCAAACTACGCGCCGAAGCATACGGCGCGATCAATCGACTGTGTAGTCGTCTCCGACTTTGTACTACAGCGCCAAGCGGTCACCCGCTATGTTCGAGACGCACTGCAGGATGCAGTGGACAAGCAGAAGGAGAACGCCATTAGGACTGGCCGCAAGAACACAGCCACGTTTACGACAGGCGAACGCGTGCTCCTGTCGACTGAAGGTACCAGAAACTCTGCGGTTACCAACCTCGGCGCGAACAAACTTGCACCGCGCTTTATTGGGCCGTTTACGGTAATCAAGACCATTGGTGATGCTTACACGCTTGCCATTCCTACCCTACGTCACTACGTCCGCATCCGACGTTTTACGTCGGACGCCTCAAGAAGTATCACCCGCTACGATTCCAGAGTCGTCTCAGGCTACTGAGCCGGAGCATGCGTCGAGCGACCTTCTCGACGGGCGCGGCGAGCCATCAACCTATCCGCACCAGGAGTCGGATCTCGAGGCTGTGTCCCCGTCTGTAAACGACCGTGAACCGACCTCTCCAGCATCCGCAACCGAGCAAGGATCTCTCGGTTCGACTGACGCTGCTGCGCACTCTCCCCGGTGGCCCGGGCAGTCTGATCGAGAGCCTCATCCAACTCCTGCTGGGCATCCCAGTAGCGGTTCAGCAAGTCGTTCAAGTTCTGGGCAGCCAGAACGCGAGTGTAATCGACGCGACGGCCCTCCTCCTGTTGTTGACGCTGCCGGAGATACCCGCTGGATTGTTGAGCACATCGTTGCCCACGAAGATCCACTTTGCGCTCCCAAACGTCATCGTGGGCGAGCCCACGATGTTCTGGCCGACCGTAGCTATCGGGTACGATGGCTCGGGTTTCCTCCCGACGAGGGTACGTGGGAGCCTCGTGTCAATCGCCTTCGTGACGTTCCGAATGTGGTCCAGGCATATGAGTCCAATCTCGCTGCGAGCCACCATGTGTCGCATGCCAGCTCGCACGAGGAGAACGACTCACGCGATCACGCGAACGTGATCGAGATCGATGACTTGGGCGACCACGTGAACGGGACCGAGTCCTGCGATTTGAGCGACCACGCGAACGTGATCGAGATCGATGACTTGGGCGACCACGTGAGCGGGACCGAGGCCTGCGATTTGAGCGACCACGCGAACGTGATCGAGAGCGACGACTTAAACGACCACGCGAACGAGACCGAGTCCGATGCCAAGGATCTTCACGTGCAGAGCGTCGGCGTGAGCCGGCGCGACTAGAGGCGCGTACGTTTTAAACCAACGAGCGACGATACTTCTCGATCCACCCGTGTTTTTGTTCACCGAGCGGATACTCGGTGATGTGACTTCTCCACTCCTTGACAGTCGGACGCGATCCAGTACAAATACCACAACATTCAGCAACCCTCACGTAGCAGATGCAGCGCATGTCCTCCCATGCGCTGGTGCAGACGCGCTCACGTAGTTTCGTGAGCGAGTGCTCCTTGACGATCTCCTCGCGATACACCAACCAGCTGACGAAGCTCTCCTCATTCTTCCTGCGCCCGGTTCCAACGCCGGATGAAAGCGCATCACGACTCCTGCAATGCGCCATATGCGACACCCTCGACAGGCTTCTGCCGCAGTCCACGGAAGCGCCGGAAGTGATCCTTCATCGTGTCCAGCGTGTCCGGAGCCCGCGCCCCGGATAAAGCGTAGAGAGCCCATGCCCGGAGCTTGTCGTCCATAACGCGCGTGCCCCGTGCCGCTGCGGTCGACGACGTCGCCGTCGTCAGTGTTCCCGTCTGCTGCTGATCCATCGTGCTGCTTGTCCCCTTCTCCGCAAGTCGAGTTGTGTCGCTCCTGCGCTTCGCAGGAGATGTCTCCGTCACTGTTTCGCTCCGCCCGTTAGCCAAGCCCCCGTTCGCCATCCTCACGCAGATTGATTTGTTCTTCGCCCACTGTTTATGTTGCGTAAGTGCAACTTTAAGAGGGGGTAATGTAATGGACCCCTCCATTACATAAGTAGGTAGATTTATTTACATAAGTAGGTGCATTAGCACACGACTAGCGTGTGCTGAAATGCTGTCATGCCATTGGTTGATATATGGGAGCCATCCCCATTATTAGCCAATTGGACTACGACGTGTATTTGAGGGGCCAGGGCTATGACCTTGGTCCTAAAATAAAGTCAGAGTTGATTTTTGCTTAAACCTAAGACTCAGTCGTCCTATTGCGAGCTTCCTCAACACTATAGTGTAAGCAAGTAACGGAGTAAATACCTGACCCGTTACATTAAGGCTCTGCTCCGCTTTGCTTTTGGAAAGCTGACCTCGTGACTCTCCAGACCAACGTCGTCGGTGGACCTCTTCGACTCCAGAATTGAGCGAAATGCGCGTAAATCACCTCCTCCAAGGCGGTTGGACGTGGACTGTATCGTGTTGTTACCACGAGGTCCTGAATCTTCTCGAGCGCCCAGACGGTATCCTTGTTTGGTCTTCGCAGACTTTGACTTGGCCGTTTTGGTGGCTGGGGCCTTCTTCGGCTTGCGTAACCCCGCCGAGCGCAGCGTACGCATTGTTGCTGTTCCCGGAGCTGTGTCGAGCTGGGTGGGTGGTGCGAACGCATCCATGCCCTCCACCCCAACGCGAACACCAAAAGGCGATTGCGTGTTGGCCGGTATGGCGGCCATATTTAGCTTGTTGAAAGCATGAACAATGTGCCACTTGCCTTTCGGCTGTCGGACACAGAATGTGGGTGTCGAGCTGGAGACTTATACTCACGTACGATCCCTGCCTTGTGCTAGAATGGGGAAGAATGCGTCAATGAAATCCCACTGCGCTCTTGGCAAAGGCCATTGGCTTGTCACGCAGTATTTGGTTCCAGGAACCAGGTTAATCTCATGACACACACCTCGATCCAGAGGCAGGCCTGTCGGTGGGTCTTTCGAGACAACGTCTCCCTACTCCTTCATCACATGGTAGAAGGGATCCGAAGGATCGCGGATTTAGTTCATGCACTCAGCGCCTTCATCGCGCCCTCTTGGACCGCGTCGTCCACGACTCATGAGGCGTTCAGCTCCTCCTTAGCTCAGCAGGACCGCCTCGGCTAGCTTGCCTGCCTTCAAGGCTTCGTTAAACTCGGCAATGGACATCTCGTCCAGCTCTAGCAGAGCATCTGCAACGGGCGGAGAGTCAAGGCTAATGTCGCCTTCGTCCTCCCCCGTCACCCCGCTCACGAGTGTGTACAGCTGTTCCCAGCAATCCCGTGGGCCCTCACCGCTTGTCACGTTGGATATCGCGTCCGAAATCGAAAACGTCACAGACGTCCTGCGTCTTCTTCACCTCTCCCTCCGCGACCGGAGCCGGCCGGATGAGGGCGGTGTGGCGATATCGCTATCACCACGACCGGGTGCAGTAGCAGCATCACTCCTCGAAGTGGAGACAGTGTCTCGCAAGACACTCAGCTGAGAGCCAAGAGGGCCTTAATCCTCACACATTGAACTAGGCGTCACTTCACCTGCATCTCCTGGGCCGCGCCCACGATGCCTGGACTCGCCCTCGGGCCACGCAGCGATAGGTCATCGACCAGATCCGTACCACTCAGTGAATTACGCGCCACTCCGCGTTCGTCTTCACCAGGACCCAGCAGTTGGTCATTGACCTGACCTGCATCGCTCATCGGATAACGTGCCGCACCACGTACGCCCTCAGGGCGAACGACAACCTCGCTGCTTACGCTTTCTGACATACCAATGTCCAGCACTACGGCCTCGGCCTCGTGCTCACGCCAAAAGCGCTTGTGCTTCATAAAAGAGGTGGATTCATGACTCACCAAATATCCACTAGGAGCAGGGTGCAACGAACCCTGCGTTTTCGACTTCCAGTTGATCCATGGCTCATGGCCTTCCAGCCATGTCATGTCAAGGATGAGATTATAACTCGCATCCAGGTCTAAGTCCAAGCAGCGTTTCACGCTATGAAAGCTCTCAAGCTTCGCGCCAAGGTCGACAGAGACCTTCGACACAGTTACAAGTGTCCCCGTCGCGATACGGACAAAGTTCGTATCTCTCGTTGGCAGTTCCAGTGCCTAAGTATACAGCTGACTTCCTTTCAGGGTGGAGCGACGGTGTAGTTGCCCAAGGCTCCAGACTCTCCGTGGCTTTGCAGAGCCCTTCACGCTCGCTTGAACAACCAGCAAGCCCGGTTTGCACACACTTCTCGTAACAGAGCTCAGCTCTCTTCGGGGTTGAGCCCCGCTGCCCTCTACGTACTCGAGGTTCAATAGAACTTAATTCTTCTCCAGTAGGCCGCCCCGCGCTTACTGGGAGTTACCGTTTCCCGGCGATGACCCGGAAGGATGAATCGCTGGAGCCTCGCGCTGCTTTCGCAGATGGCAATAGACACTCAAGTATTTCACATAAAGCATCGGCGGATGCCGGCGCGCTGCTCAGCAGCAAGAAGCTCCGCGTCTTCGCCTTCATCATAGCTGACGTCCCTCATCCCCGGACCGCTCGAAGAGCTTGTGCTACCAGCGCTCCAACCAGGTCGAGCCGACCTGAAGCTGTGCTTGGCATTCAATGCCACATCCACCGCCTCTTCGAAAGCGTTAGGGTGTACATGGAAAACTTCCGTTCGGGCTGCGCTTACACAAAGTTTCTCCATGAACACGGTCACGCTGACCTGTTCCGGAAGGGGGTCCGCCGCCATTCCGCCTATGAGGGTTCTCGGCTCTTGGATTTGGTCCGATAACTCCTTCTTACCCTGCCGGGTGGCAAGAAACTTCGACCGGATACGGTACGCCTGATTAGGCGTCGCGAGCACGCGCGAACGCTATTGCTTCAGCTGCTCCCAAGTAGAAAATGCAGTGTTAGCAGACGTGCCGCGCGTTAATGCCTATTCGCGAGCCCGACATCCAAGCCTGAGGATAACCAGCGCCATGCGCCGATGCTCATACTGGAGCAGGGCCGATCGCATGGCCATCGCGACCTCACGGGTCCAGAGAAGAAAATTCTCTCCATCCTTCCCCTTAATGATTTTCACGCTCACCATGGGCGGTTTCAGTCTCGTAGACTCTTCACGCGTCATCGACGCCGCCGCCGTTGCGGCGCTCATCTTTTCTTGGACATGCTCCAAGAGCGCGTTCTCGTAGCGTGAGAACGATTACAGCCTAAGGGTGACCGCCTCTGGAACTGGCGACGCAAGATGAGCCACACCCTCAGGGCTAAGCAAGGCCATAAGCTTAGTAAGCGCGTCCTGCTGCGCCGGGGGCATATTCGCGAGCACGGAATGTTCGATCCTCGGAGAGGATATGGTCAGCCGACTCAGCAGCGGGGTTGGCTACAAATGCTACCTAGTGTAGCGGAGCTGCCGTAGATGTAGCGTCAGAGGAAGATGTTTTACTCAAAGAGTCACTAACACTAAGTTCCCCATTCCGAAGGACACTTACAGCCCACGACCAGGACTCAAAGTTAATACCTTAACTTTTATGCTTCAAAACAAGATTTGCTTTATTTACTATTATTGCGGCCAAGCCGCCTATAGGTAAATGTATCTGCGTAACTATCTAGCATAGTTAAACCTAATTAAATGCATAACGTGTGGCTTTCGGCCTAGGTACTGAGAGACCTTGTTAGCTCTCCAACTTATGTACTGAGCCTTTGTTAACTCTCCGGGTTCTCCGTACCCCTGTGGGCTCCACATTATGTAACTCCGTTACACTTACGGTATGCTTCAACATGAACCATGCTTGCTTACCATTTGTAAGATAGAAAATCCTTGACGCTTTGGCTTCTCGTACTTTCAGGATCTGCGGGGTCGCGATTTTATCAACCCCATTTGCCACTTCGGGTCTCACTGCATACTATGCACGTTTGTTTCTTAACATACTCAGTCACTGATGCTTTGGCCATCGCTTGACATGCCACCTCAAATGAAGCAATGTGTGTTGTCTGCTCCAACGTGTATGCGACCGACGAAAGAGGCATTCGTTCGACTTTCGGGCATTCTCGACCTCCCCGCGTTTAATCAAAGCTAGGAAAGACCGTCCGACCTCCTACGAGGTCGATCTATTTCAACATATCTCGACTGTCGTCCATTCGATGTTCTCGCAGATGCTATTCCCAGCACTAAGGGGACTTAGCCTTTATGTAACTACACCGCGTTACTTATCATTCCGTGAGCTCTGAAACTCAAAGTCGATCGCGGAATGTATGGCTCAAAAATGTCAATATTTTGAAATTCCTCAGAGGACGCATCCTTGGGGTAAAGTGCCTCAAGCAGGATTTCCTACCGTGATACTGAACAAATTACTTATCGTTTATATTTTACCGGTATCACTGAGCTTCTTTCTAGTGTTCCGGGGTTTGGAGGATCGTCTCTCCGCTTACAAAGTCAGTCACGCTTCGCCAACGGCGCCTCAAGAGGTTACCATTACGATGCGATAAATCCGGCCAGGTCATGATTAACGCTTTTAGTGTAGTGTTAGCGTAGCGAGGTGTGATCATTGAAATATCTATAGCCGGGTTCTACTTGGGTTCAATGAAAGCTAGATGAAATTTTAAGAGATAAACTCGACTGCTATCTGAAACAACTATTTTATAGTTCTCAAAGGGGCTGGATTTAATTTGTGCCTAAAGCAATTGTTGATTTATGCTGGATACCGGCGGCGATACAATTTCCGTGTATACGGTCTACATCAGATATGACATTGTTGAAGTTGTAGCCTGTTCTTGACTATTTTGCAGGACAATATAATTATCTTTTTTCGTAAAGAAAATGTTCTCTGAATTTTATTTCAAATTTTCCTAGGAACGGCACTCGTCCTAAGCAAAAAAATATTTACTTCTAATGTGATTCATTAGTAAGACATCGCGCAGATAGAACGCGTTTTCTTCAGTCTTCTGTAATTTGGTAGACCTGCTATCGTCTGTTTTATGTACTATGTCTCAGAAAAATGCGGTGGTATTCACTCTTTGAGCGAATACATGCGTACCCATATGTAACTGAATGCACTACTTGTACCAAAAAAGATAATTTGACCTCTTACAACCAATATCCTGTGAGCATCTCAAACCACAGAAGAATGCTGGCTGTCGCGGCCGCAGGTAACATCACCCAGTGAATGCTGCTTGAAGAACAATGGGTGGCCTAATCCCTCTTCTGATGTAAAACTGACCCAGTTGGTGATTTTATATCTGTACCTAAATTTGGACGCCAGTTGGCTTGTTACTGTAAAGCTCCAATCACAGAAATTTCGGTTGTAACAGTGCATACATGATTTTGCTACTGCTGTTAGCATGGTGGGCATATCTTCTACGAATGCACGCCGTACAACGGCATCACGAAGAAAAACAATTTCTTAATCACTGCATATTCCTTAAGATCAAATTGTAGAAATATCATTCAGCAACCGCAACTTCTTGGCACTCGTGTTTGTTTTCTTCGTCATCTTCGTTGGCGTTTGGTTGCGATTGTCGCACCGTGGCCCACGCAGCCCGGTAACAGCAACTCATAAACCACTGGTAGATTCCCTAGTCGAGCGTATGCTCGGCTCGTAGGGCGTGCGTATTAAGGGATCGTTACATTAACAGATCTGACGTACAGATCGTCGTTAGCATGAAGAATTGGCGGAAGTGCTTTCGTGCAATATGAAGCAAGTCGGTGAACGCTTAAATGATAATCAGAGAATTCGGTCAATTCAGGAGCGATACATCGCCATTGAGTAGAGATATTCACTGAATTTATCGGTAAGTCCCTCATACAGCGCAGCTCCAGCTTCCGCTAATACCTTTGAAGCTGTACATAACGTAACCAAAGCTCACGGTAATATTTAGCCCCTCCTCTTTCCCCCTGCATATTAAAGGCGTAAGCTAATCTCACTATTCAACTTGCGTCCTGGCGACGTGAAGACGTCATGACGAGGCCCAATTACGCGACTCGTGACCTCAAAGCCCCCTGAGCAAGTTATTAAAGACAAGAGACCCCAAAAAAGAATTTTCACGTAAGCTTAAAATACACCAGAGCGTGTAGTTCGCACCTCAAGCCTGTGTTTCGCTGCAGCGGCTACTGGAATACTGGGGAAAGGCTCGACTTTCCATTAGATTAACAGCCAGTGGATACGAGCTAGTGAAAGTGCACACCTTCGTGCAGCCTACCCCCGAAACAAGTGCGGAAATCATCGACTACAAACAATTAAGCTGCGAGAAGATAGTCTATCCGTCCTCGACTTGACTTAACTGGTGGATGAGGTGTTGAAACAAGTGAGCTTGGCGTTTTACCTGGATGACGACGTGACTAGAAAAGGGCCGTCGGAAGAGCAGGGAAAGAGTCGAGACTACCGAGTCCGGCAAAGCACTATGGGGCTTACCTTCTTGGGAAAATCGAAGTACCTAATCTATCGATGATGGAGTGACAGCACTCATCTTTTTCCAGCTCCATATCTTCTGACCAAGGTCGGAACCTATAACCAAGCCTGACCAGATAATTGGCTGGGCCCATCCAGAGCTTCGTCACATAATCATGTACAGCGGCGTTTCACTCTTTTTTGACGGTACATTCCGGTGTGTACCCTGTCGTATACTTCCACCTCCAAGGGTCGGGTAGTCCGCGGCTGTTCAGGGAGTGCGATCTTGTTTAGTGGCCGGAACGGTAGATATAAACACTTAATACGAATATAAGTTTCTTTATTGACTTGGCTTGAGTAGAAGGTGGGCATTATAAGTACCCGAAAGAGAGGGCTAACACCTTCCCTTCCTCGCATACATAACACCGCTTCTCTTACACTTAAATGACGAGTTCGCTTCACCTGACGTCCGCCCTCACAGGACACCAGAAAGCTCTGGGAAGGGACCCGATTGCGCGGGGCCCACGTCGAACGGGTCTCAGCGTTCCGGGTCCACTCTATAGGGCAACGCTAACAGGCTCGACAGAGGGTACGCGAGCCGCCGAGTCTAGCGGGTACCAACCTGACGGGACGGCACGACGAGGAGTAGCCTTAAGACCTCGGGTCATCCTTGTCAGTCGATTGACGCCTAAAATGGCCCCCTCGTTCCCGGGTAGGGGATATCCTCCTCGAGTTGGTGTTTGCCGTCCTCGGCGAACGGAGAAACTACGCTATCTCATTAGGTTAACCATTCTAGCTTCGGCGCTCGTCACCTCGACAGGTAGGCCGGACGGGAAGGCGACGGGGTACCGTTATCCTGTAAGTCGGGGCGGCTGCTTGAAAGTCGTATAACACTTCAATGTCGTCGTCGACCCGTAGACGTTCGATGCTCCGGCTTCGGTTTCACCTCTGCGGTCGTAGCCGAGATCACCTGTGCGCAAGAAGTCTCGTCGGTCGCGCTCTGTGGAGCATTCTGCTTTACGTCCGAAGCCATCGGCTAAGCCTTCGACCACGAAGGCTGGTGAGGGTGAGTCACGGCGCGAGAAGACAAGATCACATTCGCACGCGAAGGGGCACATATCGACCTCTATTAAGCACACGGAAGTCGAAACAGCGACTCGCTCCCCAGTTAAAGAGTCGCGGGACGATACATGCAAGCGTTCGCGGTCGCGTTAAGCTTCGTTGACGAAGAAGGTAGTATCCCCAGGAAGACGCTCTGCGTCGCGGTCTCCATCGGCACCGAAGAAGTCGAGCTCGCCGGGAGAACACTCCACTCCCACCTCACCGACGAAGGAATCCGATAGAGTGACTGAGTTGTAAGGCCCCTTCGAATTCTTGAATCGTAAGAGCCCACAACGGTTCCGTCCGGACAGGAGTAGATGTAGTAGTATCGCTCCCAAAATTTTAATGTTTCTTTTTGTCTTTCACCCACAATTTACCTCGTTGTTTTCATCACTCTTGCCCTCTTCTGAAAATCGCGGGTTAACTTCTCGACAGGTAGTAGGGTAGTCAATCCGTTACACAAAATCCAAAATATACAGAGCAGCGTAAGAAGTGTTCCTTTGAACATTTCCCGTGAAAAGAATAGATCGAGAGCTACTCAAACTCAACCGACCAGTCCGTTTCAACTATTCTCTTTTAGAAGAGCAGTTCTTCTTCGTCTACAGCGGCGTTTGCAGCTTTTAACCGAGCGCTGCGACGTAATTCTGGTAGGTCCTCCTCCCTACGACGGGTTTGCTCGAACACTTTGATTAGATCCGCGTAAGTATATAACAGAGTGCTCCGAGGTCTTCGTAGGGTCTCGTAAGTGGCCAATAAGACTAGGAACGGATCTTCTCGGCTCTTCTTGCGCCTAGCGATTATGTGGATCAATGGATAGGGAGCCCCAGTCAAGACCGTCTCTTTTCCTCCAATAAAGAGTCTTTCCACAACGCTAATAGAAGGGATATCTCCTTTCGTCAAAGGACCGTCGTCATCCGTTACGGGGCTCGTCCGTACCACCTACTCTCTCGGGATCTTTATTAGAGAACGCTAGTGCAGTGGTGCCCGACGAGGAATGAACACCTGATCAACTCTTGGTGTCCCGGATTGATGTGTTCGGACTCCAACAAACACGCTTTGTGGAAGAATAAAAGACGACTCCTTGGATTCCGGCTATGGTAGCATTCCTAAGCGACAGAGCTCTAGCTCTAGACGATCAACTGCGCACAAAGGTCTTACTGATGCCCCCTAACTACTCTGTAAAGAGCGGAGTACTCATGCGTCGCGTGCTTTTAAAGACTCAAGCCGGGCCCGCGTCAACCCTAGAAGTACCCGTGATCCCCTTGCCGTTCATTTCAGCTGTACTACATCACTGCTATAAGATTGTGCTTGCTGCGCATGTTAGAGTGTTAAAGACACTCGACAGAGTACGTAAGCACGCTTACTTGCACGGCTGGAAGATGGATGTAGCCGAGTACGTCCCGGAAAGTACTGTATGTGGCATTGGTAAAGGTTATCACCCTTGGAGAAACGGCCTGATGCAGCGATTGCCCGTGCAAGAACTGTCTGGACCCTTCTCGCTACTAGTGGTGGATGCAATCCCCTGGTAGTTACCCCTCGAGGTAACAAGTTCATAATAGGTAGATACAAGTTCAAGTCGTTCTGCGCTTCGTTTACATACATCTTAAGCATTTTAATCAGGGTACCATTGAGCCGTTCGACCAGGCCCTCAGTCTGAGGGTGGTAAGTAGCGCAAAAAAACTTCTTAATTCCAGGCGTTTCGTAGGAGGACCGAGCTAAACCCGATATGAAGTTTGAGCTTTGGTCGCTCAACAGTTTCGCGGGGACTCCATGTCGCGAGATTACTTCGTTCACCATTATTTCCGCAAACGTTACTGTGTCTAAGCGTGCCACGGGGGGGGGGGGGCGCCTCGATCCATCGAGTAAAGTAGTCGGCGGAGCCTCGGGTACTGTTCGCGTACCGTTCGTCTTACCACGAGGCTCTCGAAGACTCCCCATTCTTCATCCTTTATGACCGAGACCCAGTATTGCCCCTGCACCTCGCGTTCCTTAACACAAGCAACGAATGGAAGAGTAAGGAAGACGCTAGTTACCACCGGAAGTTATTCCTGTCGCTACGAGATAAAAGACGTCTGGTGGTGCGCCAACTTTTGAAGGCCTAGGGTAGGCTCGAACAACGAATGGGTAACCTGATATCGGTAACGTTCAAAGAGGGTGACCCTGTGTGGGTCTATCCATACCTCCGAGCGCACCGCAGAGAGAGGACCACGAAGAAGCTAGCATTATCTTGGTATGGCCCTTCCCGTGTGATCGGAACTGTGGGGAGAACTCCTATCAAGTGGCTATTCCTACCCACCCAAACCAAGTAGTGACAATTATCGACAATCGTATGAATCGTTCCCAAGGCCGATGGAGCAGCCGTTTCAGTCCGAAGTACCGGAGAGCCGAGCCGAGAGGTGCGGCCTCCCCGACTTCGACAATACCAGGGGAGGACTCGTCAGCATCATTGAGTAGCTCCGCCATAGAGATAGCTTTTATGGTTTGGGTATAAAGTCTCGATAGACCATCCACGTGACCCATAGAAGTACCGGGCTTGTGGAACACCTAGAAACGTAGTTGAGATAGTTCCATGGCCCACCTAGCCAGCTTAGAGTTACTAGTGCGGTTCGTTTCGTTGTAGACCCACGCCAAGGCTTTGTGATCCGTGTACGGGTCGAACTCACAGTGATCCAAGTAGCTGCAAACTTGCGCGCAGCCCATACAATGTCCCAACACTCGATTTCCGAGGTGCAGTCCTCCTTGTGGACCCAGTTCGCAGAACAAACCAACAGCTAGCTCGCATAGGCTACTACCCTCATGCGCCCGTTCACGGTTTGCATCAGGCACGCCCCCACGGTGATTTTGGATGAATCCACGCACAGGTGGAAACGCTTCGAGAAGTCAGGATACACAAGGATATGAGGTTCCACTAACTTACACTTAAGCTGCGGGAAAGCGGCTTCATAGTCGTCGCTCCAATAGAACCGGGCCCCTTTCACCTTGGGTCGTTTGATCTGGGCCGATATGGCTGCGTACCCCGCAATGTACCGTCTGAAGTAACTAGTCAAACCCAGGAACGCTTTATCGTGGGCAAGTCGTGAGGGCTTAGCACCTTCATCACCGACTTGCCTTTCTCGGGGTTGGGTAAGATGCGTGACGATGTGTCCCAAGCACGTTACCTGGTCACGAGCCCACTTACACTTTTCCATCTTGTGTATGAAGCCATCAGCTCTGAATTGTTGCAACACTACCTTTAGCCGTATTAAGTGAGTAGGGAAATCTTCGCTGAAGACCACGCAGTCATCGAGGTACACTAGACAAGTCCTCTACTTAAAGTCGACAAGTACAGTCTCCATTAGCCCGAAGGCAGGGACCGCATTACACAGCCCAACCGGCATCACGGGCCACTCAAAGATACCATATTTGCAAGTGAAGGCTTCCTTCTCCACGCTCCGCCGCCATCGGGATGTGCCAGTAGCCGGACGCAATGTCCGCCGTAGAGAACGGTTTAGCACTCCCTAATACGTCCAAAATATCGTCAATGCGCGGCATCGGATAGCAATCTTTGATAGAGACGGCGTTCAACCTTCGATAGTCGATGCAGAACCGAATCCCTCCACCAGGCTTGCGGGCCATAAGCACTGGACTCGCCCAAGGACTAGACAAGGGTCGTATAAGTAGTTGACTTAAGTATTCTTGTGTTTCCGACTCCATGATGTCTCCTTCCACCTTGGACGCCCGGTAAGGGGTTTGTTTTATTGACTGATGGTCACCAGTGTCGATCAGAAATTTAAGTAGGCTAGTGCGGCCGGATCGAGGTCTCGACGAACATGTCCCCGAACGGTTGGAGGAACTCCGTGAGCAGTCTTTTTTGTTCGCTCTCCAGCTTGGCCTCTTCTAAGTTGACCTCGAGCTCCTCCTTGAGCACTCGCTTTGCATCTTCGGCTGTGGTACTACCGGCGCCAAAGTCTAAGTGTACCCATCGGTCTTGTGCTTCTCGGGCAAGTGTTTGGGCCCCGCCTGACTTTGCAGCCCCGTATTCAACGCTCATTGTAGTTCCGAGTTGAGACGCGGTTTCGGGGATCACCGTAATACCCGCCCACCGGGTACCTCTATTGACGACTGCGTCCTCAACAGAGGGGTTGCACACTTCCACGATTCCTTGGTCGTTATGCACCGTGCACAGCGTTCTAGCGACCTTAATCGAGTCATCCAAGGCGGCAAGTTTTCTACCAGAACGGTGGTACCGACGAACATTTGACCCTGAGCATCCGCTATCACGAGAGCTTGTCCTCCAGGGCGGATCTTGATTGTATTCGAGATTCGCGACAAGTAATATTCTTTCACTTGAGAAGATCTGAGGGCGAACACCTCACCCGTGTCTTTCAGAGTCACTGAGCCCTCATCTAAGTCCACCACGGCTCTGAAGGCTTCGAGTGCGTTGGTGCCTAGGATAGTGCCGACGTGCAGCTTATGTACGACGGTAAACGGTATTTTTTCTCTCGACGGATCCCAAAGTCACGGGCAAGTAGATAACTCCTTTGATAACGAACGTAGATCCGGATACTCCGTTCAGACTACCAGCGTTAGGTAGGAGAGGGGAGCTAGCTAAGCCGAGGCGCTTCAGGACACGTTGGTGCACTAGGCAAGCTACGGCCCCAGAGGCAATGTGGAGCTCCGCTGAGAGGTTCTCGATAAACCCCCAGGATAGAGCTTCCGCACCTCCCACCGATCCGATCACACGCTTGTCGCCGGGGACGACTTCGCCCTCTTCTTCAGCCGATTGGTTCCTTGCAGCACTTGGTATTTCCACTAGACCCGGCTTGCGTCTGGGCCTGGGAGCGTCGACGACGACGGTAACATAGCCGTACAGTCCGTGTTCCACGTTTTGGGATGAACTGTTAGAACCGAGGGCTTTTGTACGGTCGGTGTATAGAGAGGAACACTCGAAACGGACTTGCTTCCGTTTAGAATAGGGCTTAGGGTCAGGGCTCCTCCAACGACAGAGTCAGCAAGGTAAACGCCTCTCGAGGATATTTAAGCGTAGCTAATCAGCGTTCTTCTCGTAAAGGTATGCGATCTTATTAGTCAAGCAGCTTTCTTAACCGCGTGTCGGAGGAAGCAACGGGATGATCGAGTAGCTAATCGGTCCTGATCTGAAAGTCCAGGTGCCGAGGAAGAGGCGGAGAGTCGTCCTTTAACTCTTTACCTCGTGATCCTTCGCCATCACATCCTTCGCATCTGCCAGAGGCTTCAGCCTTCACGAGGAAGTACACATCTCGCCACACCACTGCACGCCAAGGTTCAGGTAGGATTCCTCGAGAAACAAGCAAACCGTACTCGGCTCTGCTGTGGTCAGAGGGTCTTTCAGGAGGACCTTCCAGAGGCAGAGCAATGTTGTCCTTCACAAGTGAAGGGTCCACGGGACACACTTCTACTGGATGAGGAGGTAATTTAACTCCGCGAAACGTACCACCTTCTTAGGTACGTCTTGCCACGAGAACCGCTTCGTCGAAGTTCCAGCTCCTTCGTCTCTGTAATCCGAGTCGCTCGACGTCACGGAGTTGATCAGGACCGGGGGTTCCTCTTTGAAGTTACGGTTGGCACGCTTCTCTCCACTGGACGCGGTCAGCGTCGTTTAGTACCACTCCAGCCAGTACTGCGGAGTGGACAGTCGACCAGGGGAAGAATATGGGGTCCTCGCTAGTTTTTCGTCCGGGATGGCGAGTGGAACACTCAAGTCGGCAAGAGATAATTCTTTCGACTGCTCCGCGCTCTCGGTCAATCGACCCTTTTTTTCTACCTCGTCAAGAGGGAACAGTCGATCTTCGAGTTCCTTGTCGTACCCTTCCTTCTCATTAGCCAGTCCGGATTGTCCTCCGTCTTCCAAAGCGCTCAGTTCTTTCTCGGAGAATACTCTCGCGAGCGAAGGCCCCTTCTCGAGTTCATCCCTTATGGGACGAGGAAGGGTGACTCCGTCAGTGCTTCCTTTGGGGGAGACGTCTCTTCCGGGAAGGGACACGTCTTCCTCCCTCTCTCGTGGTTCCACCCTCCAGACTGAAATATTTGCTTCCGTAGTTCCACAGTCTTCTTGGGTGGGGGTCGAGCACCTCTATCACGTCTTGGGGTAACTCTTTTTGTAGCTCTTCGCCGTCATCACTCTCCTCATCAAGCTCTAGTATTCTCGAAATCACATTCTTGTGGCTGGCTGGCGTCGTCAGGTAATCTCGTTCCGCCGAGGACGCCCGAGGTCGGGGTCCCTCCGCTTCCCCTTCCTCGATTAGTTCTTCTCTTACTATTTCGTCCTCATTTTCTTGGTTTTCGCTTGTAAGTACTTCTAGGTTCGCACGCCGACGCTTGGCAATGTTCGTTGCTATCGAAGAACCGTTCCACGCGGGTCCGGAGCCTACCTCCGTCACAAACAACACTCTTGTTCCATCCACCAACCGCCGACTGCATTATTAGCGTTCACCGACGCACCGTTCTACACGGGCTCAGCACCTCCGTCATTCACAAGCGGTAGTTGTTCCTCAGCTCTCGTCCTATACTCTTCGTTCACAGTCGTTTCACTTTTGTTTGGCAAGGCGTAACCCATTCCACCCACAACAGGATACACCTCATACCTTTCGGTCGACTCTTCCGCGGAGTTCAAAGTGTTCTCATTTCTGTCGACCCATAGACAAGAGGAAGGAGCGACACTTCCTTCCCCTCCCTCTCGCCCCAATCACTGCTCGTTGGGCGCTTGGCCCTGGATGGGTACCGGCGCCGTCGCTGCAGGAGCACCGAGTCCGTTCAGTGACGTCTTCAGAGGACACATAGCAAGCCTGTGACCAGGTTCATCGCACAAGAAGCACTTGCGCCCGTTCCTCTGCTGGTTGTTCCAGAATCGGCTGGGAGGAACACGCTCACATCAGCACAATGTGACCCACTTCCTTGCAGTGAGGGCAGGTGGCCTTGCCGCGACGACAGTTAATCCGGCTACACCCTAGAGTGTGACAACGACCACATACGATATGACCATCGCGAGTGTGCATGTCGGGTCCAATGCGAGCACCCCTTAGTGACGTAACATGAATCGTTCCATTAGATTGATACTGCTGGGAAGAGCCCTGCTCAGGAGTAGTGTACGCAGCATCCACATTCATCGCATGAGTAGCATAGGAGGCAGCCATAGCACGCTCCATCAACTGCAGTTGTTGTTGTAGCTGCTGCTATTGCTGTAGCGCGAGTAGATTATGGGTCTGTTGCATCATGTTCATCATGCGTTCGATGACAGCGCTCTCGTGGGAAAGTTCTAGGGAAGGAACATTATCGACCTCGGAGTCGTCTTCGACTGGGCGGTGCATATTCTTGAGGAGTAGCTAACCACAGCCGCAATGATTGAGTCAATCATGGTCGTGGCGAGGACATTTTTCCAATCCCGGTTCCGGGGTCCCGACAAAAAATACTGTTAACGTATTTGAGGATCGTAATACTGGGCATCATCGCAGAGGCTTCAAATCATGTCACTTCATAATTCGGCGGACATCCCCCGGGTTACTTAGTGCTCTTGGGGTTTTCGATCAACTGCAACGACGTTTAACAGATGAACTTGCTGTGAAACTGAGTCCTTAGGGCCTCAAAACGATTGATGAGCGAGTACATCCACCAGTCTTCACCGGCCTTGCCCTTTAAGCACTCACGGAAAGCACTGAGTCGGAGGGGCTCATGCAGTTCGATAGTTGCACGTTCGAAGGCTTCCCTGAACGATCGAGCATATTCCACAGACGCCCCTTCCGAGTAGAACGGTTGTAGCGTACGGATAGCGTTCCGGATGTTAGTGGGCATCCCGTACAGGCCACTAGCCATCGAAGGGGTGTTATCATACAACGGGGAAGCGTAGTACGGGTTACTTTCGTAGCTACCATACGCGAGACTCTGGTGAGTTCCGCCAGAGGCAGTAGTCCCTCCGTTTCCTCCGAAAGCTCCGATTTCCCCAGTAGGGGGTCCCGTATGCGATCCCATTTGTAGTCGATGCTCGAGATCCTGGGCTCTGAGTAGCGACTCGAGCGGTAGGAGCGGATGCCTGGGTAGAAGCACTCAGCGACGCTTGAGCAGTCGCGGCTTGAGCGTTCCCCACTCCACCTTGTAACCCCCCGGTAAACTGGAGATTACAAGGAGGCGCTTTTGTGGTTCCTGGAGGAACGCTCGCAGGGGAAGCACTTCCACTGTTCTCAGGGACCGTAGGTAGAGAGAAGAACGGGTTGAAATCCTGTCCATACGACGTAGTCGGGGTCCAGATGCGCGCGCGGGGGGGGGTCCCTAAGTTACCGTTCCCGTCGGCTCTTTCCATAGCTGTAGCCATATTCGGGGGAGCTACAGATCTCAACCAGTTGAGGAAGTTGAGCCAGCTTTGCACCGTACCTCGACCGGCTCCGCCGTCCAGGGTTAACATTGGGCCAACTCTTGCGTAGTATTGATCGAAGGAACCCCGGATCCCGACGCGTACACGGGCGGCTCAGTTCCAGAGCCCGAGCTGTTCCCTTCAAGCCGGTTGGCGGCTTGGCTCACGACGGCCTTGCGTAGTCGACAGACTGGGTCTCGTCCTGGAAGGTAGACTTCCTGTCTCCACCTCTCGAGGTGTTGTCCACGTCTTCTCCGGTGTTTGTAGATGCCATCTCTTCCGTGTTGTAGTTTCCTTTTTACGGCCTCAATGAGTCTTCACTTGAATCGAGACCTTCTCCAGCGAGCAGACTACCCTGCTTCTCTACCAAATGTCGTATACCTCCACCTCCAAGGGTCAGTAGTCCGCGGCGGTTCAGAGCGTACGGCCTCGTTCAGTGGCCGAAACGGTAGACAAAAAAACTTAATACGAATATAAGTTTCTTTATTGACTTGCCTTCCACTTGAGTAGAAGGTGGGAAATTTAAGACTGATAGCTAACCGGAAGAGTGGTCTAACACCTTCCTTTCCTCGCATACATAACACCGCTTCACCTGACATCCGCCCTCGTAGGACAGCAGGAAGCTCTGGGGAGGGACCCGATTGCACGAGGCGCCTTAGTCCCACGTCGAACGGGTCTCAGCGCTCCGGGACTACTCTATAAGGCAACTCTTACGAGCTCGACAGGGGGTACGCGAGCCGCCGAGTCTAGCGGGTACCAACCTGACGGGACGGCGCGACGAGGAGTGGCCTCAGGATCTCGAGTCATCCTGATCCGATTAATGGTGACCTGACAAGACGTGACCTATCTGATCGATGGACGGTTTTTGGTGACTATGATGTATGAAGTTAAGTGACCAAGAGTACCTTCATTGTGGCACGGGGGGGGGAGGGGGCACTCATGCTGCAGTGGATCGCGTCGACCGATAATAAGACCGCGCTACAATCGTTAGCATATAGTACCAATTTGATACGCGGTTGGGTCGACCCAGGAGAATCGGACTGGTACCCCTTCAAGGATAACGCCATAGCAGACGACATGGCTATAGGAACCAGTGCAAGGTATATCAGGATAGACTAGGAAAATAAAGTAGTCGGTAGGAGCTAAAGAACAAACATAGTCGATTTTATTTCGGAAGTATCAAGTCTTTTTTTGTAGCAGTAAAATGTATTGGTCCATACATTAACCAAGTCAAAGTCTATCTGAGGCCCACGTATCAGTAGACGGAGTTTGCAACAGCAAGCCTTTTGCCACCCTTTCGCTGGAGCCCAATATTATCAGTTAGTTTATGAAAACACCTTTGTTGTCAGTACGTGTGACGGTATGAAAGCCGGGTTCACCATCTGCGTTTGGGTGCTTTGATGTCCAAACGTTTGTGTACCCAAAAACGCGGTGACATTTTTTCTGAAAAGTTGTTGCTTGGGAAAAAGGCGCATACGGGTACCGTGTTTATGTAATGGGTGGCTCCTGAAATGACAAATTTTACGTGTATCAATTGCGAGAAAAAAAACACCAATCATAAATATTTTAAGACGCACAAACTGACGTGTCGTCTTGGAAAACAATGATTATTTCTTTATCAGGTATAGAAGGGTATTAAATGCCTGATTTCGTTTGATGAACAAACAACAAACAATGAAGCAATCTTCCGGGTGACGGTTGTGTGAACGACGCCATCTGGTCGGAGGAGGGACAAATTTCTGTACCTAATATTTGCATGCATTAAATCCCTGCAAAACGGATGTGAAGGTCACTATCTAGAGTAAAAAGGTCCAGCAAGTGACGGCTCTTCATTATGAAGGTATTTATCATTTAGGCTCTTTGTCGTTTTATCGTTTCTTGGTTTCATGATGATGGCACATTTAACAATAGGCCCCTAACCATTTAAAGAACGAACCGTGTATGTCGAACAGAGGACAAAACAGTGATCTTTTTTGTCCTCTTTTTTTCTTTTTGATGATCTAATCTAACGATTTGATATAATACTTTGGAGACTTTGACAAATCTCATGTACATAGTGATCAGCCCCGAACTCGACACCGCATAAGGATCTGCTCAAACTATTTTTTTTCGTAGCGGCAACAGCGTCGAGCGAAATCACTGCGCTATTAGTGCAACATGGATGAATACGCGTAGTAAAAGTAAAATGCGATTTCAGGAATTACCCAATATCTGTATGTAAGGGCAGTGATTTATGATAATGCGGAGAAATTTGCCACAAGACGAGTCATGAAATGCAATCTCAGAACACTTTTAATAGAGGAAGTATTAACCAGACTTCCTGCGCATTATTCGGGTAGTACTTTGGTGAGCTGGAATAGAGACGCTTGGTCCTGCGTGTAATACGGATCTTTGAGTACCGGCGTCATCCGCATAAAATAATAATAATTAAAACACGGATCTTTATAAGCCATAGATATATTTAGGCAGTTCTCCGTTCAGCTACTTCAGTACTTTATACTAAGCAAAACTAGTGCACTATGAAGTACTCAGCAAGGTGCCAGTCACAATTAAAAGTCAGTGAATTATTGGTATAAAATCTTGCGGCGCTTCATAGCACTTCTTAGTGCTTCGTTCAACTTCTCTTCTTTTCTTTGAAGTCAACATGTTATCCTGCAACCGGCCTTCTCTTTCTAGGGATTTTACTTTCTAAGCCCAACATGTATTATAGGCAATCGTTATTTAGGTAACATAGCATCTCCTTTTATACGTCTTCAAATGGTATAGTACGGTTAAATTGGAGTAAAAGTAGGACACTAGCGCGTTCGCAATCGTCTGACTATTAATAATAGCCGTGGGCCCGGCCTCTCCTCGTTTGCTGCGCTGCGCTGGAGGGGGGGGGGCTGCCCCTCCTTGGCCTCTAAGTCCTCCATTCGGGAAGGCGCTGTGTCTGGGTTAGAAATTAAGTCCATTTTATACATGTTGGGGAGTTTAATTGTACCGATATAGTCGGCTAGCCAGTCGAGCAAATTACTCACGTCCATTATTATATCATAGGGGGCCCCTCCAGTACCGGTATTATTGATCGACCCTTTGCAAATTATGCCTTACGTTGGGGTTGACTATTAAATGTGAACTCGATTAATGAATTGTCGTGTGTGCTCAAGAGCTCATCGTTGTACCTTCATTTCGATAATGGGTAGGCTAGCCTAGACCGTCACCGCGTTACTCTGTCGCCACGACATTACAAAAATAACATACACCGTTGATAGTACATGTACATGTGTTGTGTGTTCGGTGGCGTATTTTCACTGTCGGCGATCACTGCGATTACGCGGAGGGATAGGGTGGCGTATTCCGTCACTGAATACGCCACCCCATCCCTCCGCGTAATCTGTATTTTGTACGGAATCGCGAACCCACGACGTGCATGCAGATGAAATTCAAATATTCGTACTAGTATACCTGTTCATAATTAATAAGACTAATGCTCGTTCCGTCACTCCACAGCCTATAAGGGGGTAGTACGATAAACAGTAGGAATCAGTTAAGGTCAGCCCTTTCTCGACTATTATAAAATACAATTTAAAATTAAGTTTTGGCTTATGCAACTCTCGCCCTTTTCCAAAACAAAGCTTACTAATAAATTAAAATTCAGAATTAGAAGATCGTGAGCTGCAGCCGTATGGCTTTGGTAGACCATTCCATGCACAGATAGAGGGAAAATACCGGTCAACATAGCTTTCTAAATAACGTACTTAGTATATTGTCAACTCAAGTTACGTTGTATTGTTGTATTGATATTATTAAACAGAATCTTGAGCGTGCCATCCACAAACCTCACGGAATTCCTGAATCTTCTTCCTTTCCGACGAACATATAGCTGAATTACTCGACACTTGCGAACATGCGCCTAATCTTCATCCTATCAGTGATCGTTGCGGCCACCTTCCATGTCAGTAACGCCGCCCTAACTACGAAGGACTCTAACCAGGCCACGATCGCAAATGTGCCGTCGGCTGGTATCAGCGGCGTACCAGAAGCGAATAATGGACGGCTTCTCCGCCGCGTCGAAAAGGACTCGGCCTTCGATAACGAGACCGACGAAGAAAGAATCTTTCAAAGACTTGGGGCATATCTGAAAAAGATTCCCTCTAAGATGAAGAAATCGTGGAAGGAGAGCACAAACGAGAGAATGATGCACTGGCTAGAAGAAGATACGAGGGTATGTTGGACCAGGGGATTGATCCTAGACACATTATAGGTCGGTAGATGCCTACTCAAGTGAAGGTACGACACCGAGGCAGTTTACAAGGATTCGAGGACCCTCTCCAGTACGAACATCGTCATCATTTGGACCTACCACTTAGAAGTACTTAGTAGGAATACACGTCCGTTTGATGATCACGTCGCCTACTACTCTGTCTGCGAGTGTAATATGTTATGCACATCTCGCCCAGTACCAAACTTTTCAAGTGATCACCTTTCACAAACCTATTCTTAGAGTTTACAACCGGACTATCGCTTTTTTACATTGTCAAACTTCTGTGCTAGTCTGACATGGACACTGCCTTTAATCGGTTTACAGTTAATATCAAAGTCGCGCATTGCACGAAGAAGCTTAAAAATCTGACAGTTTAAGGATCGGGCAACAATGATTGTTAGCTGGCTTAAGCGGCATTAGAATACATGTTCGTTGTTTCCTATATAATAGTACAATAATTAAATTTTCAACTTATGTTCCTGTGAGCCGATTATGATAATTTTTCCGGTCGGGTAGTATGCTGCCGTACCGTGAAATCATCTACCCATACCATTGCAGGTATTCCTAGTGCTAGGGCAATTATGGCTCCACGAACCATTATACCCGGCGCGTTGCGTACATCACGTACCGCAACCGCTTTGTCGGCGGGTGAGACGTTCCGTTCACCCTACTTGTCAGGTCCGTCATGACCAAGGGACCAGTGCGGTGATTGCACTAGGCTCGCGCTTCGCCTCGTGTGTGGTTGCTTGCAACCCCAACACTGCTGATTCGTTCAGCGATTCCGAGGCACCTTGCGCCAGTGGCTTTCTTCGTCACTATGTCTTGTTCGGCTAGAGCTACCGCAACTCTAGCCCGGCTGTTCGCCTCCAGCCTGCAGTCGATGTACATCGACGCCTGGTTTCGTAAGGAACTTGGTCTTACCTCAAGACCAGGGAGGAAAGGTATTTACGAGCCTCTCCCCCACTTACACTTGAGACTATTGAGTCTCTCGTGGCATGTGATAGCCACTGGCAGCACGACGACTACCTGCCTCGTGGAAAGTCAGGGAGGAAAGGTATTTCCGAGCCTCTCCCCCACTTAACCTCGAGACTACTGAGTCTGTCGTGGCTTCTGATAGCCACTGGCAGGTGCGACGGCTCTCCGCCCTGTGCACTGCGTCGGTATGGACGACCGCGTCGGCCGTGTCGCCCGAAGGCACCCAGCTTATGCGTCAGCAGTTTGAGTCTGCGCGACTTGACGTCGAGCGAGCTGCTTACGTCTGGCGAGACCAAGACAGCCTCGCGCCTCGATCCAATAGCTCTGTGGGCGGAGCTATGTTACCCGCCTTGGGTGTGGAACACTGTTACCCACCTTGGTTATGTGGAACTCTGTTACCCACACCGGAAGCGCATACAGCGACTTCCTGATCAGTTATGGTATGAGTGACCTTGCGTGGAACTTTGTTACCCACGCTCGGAGCACCGAATGTCGGTCTCCTGAAGCAGCTTCGCTGCTTGCGGAACTTGTTACTCGCAATGTGGACCTATGTTACCCACCTGGTGAATGCCCTTCGGCACCACCACTGTCGAAGCGCATACGGCGCGGCGACCTTCAGTGTTGGGATCAGCTGACGTGGCAGACCCGCACACACACCGGACAGAGTTGGTGTCCAGCGACCGAGTCAGAGGAGTCTGGGCTCTGGACTCCGAGTCGCTTGAACCGACGTCGGCCTGAACAAGGTTCAGACCACGTCGGCCTGAACAAGGTTCAGACCCGACTTGCGGCGGTTAACGTGACGTGGCACTTCGTTACCCACGTCGTAATGTCTCGTTGACGACATCAGAGGCACTTGAGACCTCGTGTGGCACTGTGTTACTCACACAGGAAGCATGGACAATGCCTTCCGCATCCGTTATAGTCTGGGCGACTGCGTGTGGTACTGTGTTACCCACACAGGAAGCATGATCAGTGCCTTCCTCTTCAGATATAGTCTGGGCGTCAGCGGGGGGTACTGTGTTATCCACACAGGAAGCGCATTCAGCGCCTTCCTCTTCAGTTAAGGTCGGGGCGACCGTGTGGTCCTAAGTTACCCACCTGGTTAGCGCTTAAAGGCGTAACCACTGTCGAAGCCCGTACGGCGCGACGACCTTCGGCGTTGGACGCTGCTGGTGTAGCAGGTCCACACGGCGGGCAAAAAGGGCCACGCCCGTGGCATTGCCGCAGCGGAGCATGGCCTTGCTGTACGCAGAGCCGTGGGGTGTTGACAACCCCGTGGCGATTCTGCGTCCTGGCGGTCTATATCAGATGTCCCAGACCTGACGGAGGTGGGAACATGACTCACTAATGCTCCGTCATACACTGGACTGGTAGGCCCTTCTCGGCCTTGCCACACCAAAGACCGGACTGTGCTTTATGTTCGGCACAGCCATGTTGTGCATGGCGAAAACTGCGAGCGACACCGCCGTGCGCGAGTTCATCAAACCAAACGTTCAGGTCCGTTAAGGTACTTCCTTCACCGTACCAAAGGCTAGTCCACCAAGGACCAGCCACTCTGACATAGAGTGCAGTCGGTGTCGCTATGCCAAGCGACGTTCCGGCGGCGTATCAACGCCCTAGAACCCTTCAAACGTTCAAGGGGTATCGTACCCCGTACAGCGAGTGCACTACCAGCGGCCCATCACTGCCCTTCACCGGTTTGAGAGAACAACGTCTCTCTGGGCTAAGTCCCGTGGTGCGCACAGCCTGCACACCCATCACGAAGGCTTAGCGCTCTTCAGTAGGGCATACTGCCTCTACTGGTGGACGGGGAGTCTTCGTCCACCTGGCCGAGGCCTGCGCCACTGGACCTGGGGTCCACGGGCTGTCCTCTTCCTGAGGTCTGGCGAGGGACACACACGCTGGTAGTGTCCATGTCCGCCGCATCCGTAGCAGCGGACCAAGCTCTTGGCTGATCTTAAGTCCATGGGTTCGGGCTCGCTGTGCGCATCAGTATCAACGAGCTGCGTGACAGCAGGAGCAACAGCGTCATTGCTGCGATGCTCCGCCTCCAGAGGAACGCCATTCTCATCGTGGCGATGTTTCTCTTCCCGAGGAGTACCAGCCTGCTTGGGGCTGTACCCTTCTAGGAGGGCGATTCGAATCGCCTCCTCCATAGTTGTCGCTTGCACCCGGAATAGCTGGGTGAGAGCAGGACCGACCTTCCGGCCGTCCATGAAGACTGTTGTGCTGACGTCTTCAGGCAGAGGAGTCCCTGCCAGGGATGCCACCAACGTGCGCATCTCTTGCGCGTACTCCTGCAGCTCACGTTTACCTTGCTTACACGCGAGAAAGCATGAGTGCAGGCGGAACACATTGTTCGCCGGTAGGAACGCGGTTTGAAGCTGCTCACACAGCTGAGCTCAGGATGCAAAGCATCAAGGAGAAGTCGTCTCCCTGGTGTATGCCCAGTGCTTGGCACGTCCACCAAGGTTGTACAGGGCAAACGCCACCCGAACTGGCTCGTCCGAGATGAGACCCGCCTTTATGGCGATCTCCACCACACGGACCCAGAAGTGAAGGTTCTCTCCTTCCTTCCCCTCAAACGCGGGGACCTTCAGCCATACCGGCTTAGGCCTGGTTGCCTGGGGAGCGGCCATCGAGGCCGCCAAACTCCCGCGGCCGTGAGCGATTCGACCACGCTCGTAGGTCTCAAACGCAGTCACGCGTTCTTGTTGCTCGACAGGCGTCGTTGCCGCCAAGCTGCGAAGGACAACTTGTCCAAAGATGCCTCCCATCTTCCGAACAGACTCGTACTGTGAGTCGTTCAAGCGAGGAAACTCGCTTCGGTCCATCGTGGCTCAAACGCTGAGCGCACAGATGATTCAGGTAGTTCAATCTATCCGCGATGGGGTTGGATTAACTACGAGTGCTACCAAGTGTTACGGGGTCACAAAGCTCCTTGCACAGAGGAAGTGCTTAAGGATATTAACTACCCGAGTGAACGTTAGTTCACGTGTTCCCGGCCTCAAAGAGAACGGTTTGCTACTTAGAAGAGTAGATTTAAGACTGATGTATTTATAAATAAGGTTAGCTTGGAATCCATACAAACTAGAGGTTACCTATAGTGGAGCGAAGTAGTCATGCTCTAACTGGCTCCGAGAGCACCTGGTACCGTTTACCAGGTGTCCACAAGAGTGACGGGTCACTCTTTATGTAACCTGGGGCACAGTGGATTGTACCCCGTTACATAAGCACAACTTTTATTTGTGCTCAAGACCAAATATGTAGGATTATAAAAAAACCTTAAGCCCGCTTACGCTGAATTTGTCTCTACAACTCCGTCTGGCCAATAATTCTGAACCTCAGCCTCAAGGGTCAGATACGCTCCTACCGGACCACCACCCAAACGTCTGCACGATTCCCCCCAAACTCATCTGGACCAAGCGTGCCGAGCTGCATGTCGAGTCCGACTTCGTCAAGTACCGATGGGATCATTTTTGCTGCTCGACCATTTTTTTAGTGAGAACAAAATGGTGCAGCATTTGCGCAGGCGTCCACGAAATGGCCGAGCGCCGCCTGCAATGTAAGAGTCCGACTTGCGCAGGATCGGGTTGCCGAAGAAGTGAGTAGTGCATTGGAAAGTTCAACACTGCGAAATCTCGTCGACGTGGGTCGTCCTCGAGAGCACTGAGAAGCATTTACCAGGCGATACGCCGTGTGCTGTAGGGCCACCCCCACGCGTTACTCCTGAAATGCGGGAGTACTTCCAACGCATGGATGAGAGCGCAATACCACCACGCTTAATATGGAGTAAGCTTCTGCGAGCACCGGACCTTCCGTCCCCAGCGCTTGGATTTCCATCATGCGCTCAGGTCCAGCGAAACGTTCGTTACAATCGATTTCTGTACGGGTCGAAGAACTCAATGCTCAAGTCACGCGAGCTGGTCATTTCGAAGCATTCAGGGCCAATCTTGACCCATAGTCGGCGTTCGGTTTTGAAATTCGACAGGACGAAAGTGAATTCCTGATTGTGGGTAATGGCGAGGACGATGAACCTTTATTTTTGGGTATAGCCAGTCTGAAACTCATGCAAGCTATTCTGGCGCTACAGCAGAAGGAGAACTTTATGATTTTTCACCTGGATGCAACTTTCAAACTCAGTGACCTGGGGTATCCAGCTATTACCTGTGGCTTTACTGACCGGCGAAGAATCTACCACCTAGCTAGTATATTTATTGTGAGCCAGCGAACTGAGCGTGAGTACTATGAGGCTGTTCGTAGTTTCGTCAGGGTTATTTGGGAGCGGTTGGGTGTAGCACTGCGTATCAATGCTGTGATGGAAGACGCGGAGAAGGCTCAGGTTAATGGGCTAGTTGCTATCAGTGAGTTTGAGAACAGCATTTACCTGATGTGCTTTTTCCACGTACTATACAACGTACGAAAGCGTATCCAGCACCTTGTCGAAGCCCTTGGAGCTGTTGTGTACCGCGGAGTTCTAGATATGCACTACACGCTTAGCAGGGACCATCGCTATCTGGAGTGGAATCGCATTTCTCAGGAATGGCTTCTGGACGGAAGACTAGAAACTTTCACGAACTATTTCTACAGTCAATGGGTCGCTAGTCGCTTCTGGCGGTGGCAGATTTTTCATTAGCCGGGGGCTTTTGCAACTATGAACAATCCCTGTGAGGTTTTCAACGCAAGCATAAAGAGTCACACACAACGCAAGGCGTGTGACACAAGGAGGTTGCTAAAAAAACTTCTGACGATATCGGACGACTACACTATATGCCTTCCCACATCTGTAGCGGGCGATCGAATTACACCGCCCAAGGAGCCTACACGATTGGCAAAAGTATTGGTCTCAACGTGTCGAGTGGCTATCTACGCTACGCTCACGCCTTCGGCGGTACGCGTTTTATATCTGGGCAATGATCCAGAGATCCCTACAGAGGCGAATGACGTCTCGTCGCTTTCAGGCGACATTCCTCTGAGCGGTGAGCGTCTCGGGTCGTTACTTTCCCCCGAGTGCCTTCAAGATGAGGAAAAACAAAAGGCGGCGAGCTTTTACAGGACTGCTGTTAAGTGGTCAGTGCGTCGGGCCCACCACGTTGCTATGCCCAGAGAGGGGTGGGTGGTGCGAATCGACTCCACCAGTGCTCCTGCTACTACTATAAAAAGATTTTGTCTTGCGCGCACATTATTTGCGGGCGCGCTGCGTACGGTCTCAGCGTTTCTGGCGTCAACGGATACCAACTAAAATTTAAAGATCATCGGATTCGACGAAATGCACAAGATCAGGGTGGGTCGGATCAAGTATTTGGTGCCAATGTACAGCGGGCTCAGATGACATTGCTGGGAGGTTTACCGGCACTACCCTTAGCTATCCCGGATCATTTCAATTGCGGTCCGATACGCTATCCCTCGGGTGTTGTGGTAAATCCTTACATCCCCAACCAGATTTGAAGTGCGGGTGCGGTGGGAGTAAAACCCGAGACATGGGAGACGCAGCTTCCGGGTAATTACCAGTACGATACGTGGAACATCACCCCTCAGCTCTACCCGACACGAACGGTGGCCCTACCCTTGAGGCATACGCGTGGTAGACCTCTCCCGCGCTAGATGTTCAATACGTACTACGTTGAGTTCAGCATACGAATAACATATCCTAAGTTGAAATGACACATTGCTTTGACTTCTTTCGCGAAAAACCCTTTTATTAGCTGTAGTCTTACCGCCCCTCAATTACATAAGTAGGTAGATTTCTTTACATAAGTAGGTGCATCAGCACACGACTAGCGTGTGCTGAATTTCTGTCATGTCATTGGCTGATATATGGGGAGCCAGACCCATTATTAGCCAATTGGACTATGACGTGTATTTGAGTGACCAGGGCTGTGGCCTTGGTCCTAAAATAAAGTCAGAGTTGATTTTCCTTAAACCTAAGACTTAGTCGTCCTATTGCGAGCTTCCTGAACACTATAGTGTAAGCAAGTAACGGAGTAAATACCTGGCCCGTTACAAAAGGCTGATAGGTATTGCGCTAGAGGATGTAGGTTAGCTTCCGAGAGTATACAAACTCTCAGTGAACGGCAGTTCACAGGTCCCCTCTTTATCTAAAGAGAGCGAAGTGACCTATTTAAGGTAGAATGTAAACTGAGATACCAGTATATAGGGTTTCGACCGGTACACCACAATTAGTCAGGGTATGACTAATTAGCGTAAGCTGTGTACCGGTAGTGAAAAGGAAAGAAAGTGGCATGAGTCTGCAATTAAAGGCGCAATAATTTAGGGTTACGTGAGGTAAACGTCCGGCATCAGCCGGGCGATCTTATTTTCAAATTCACAATTAGTACCCGTCATGATACGCTTCCGTCATATCAACCACCGGTGACGGCCTGGGTATGTATGACGGGGTCACACAGCACCTTGCACTAGAGGAAGTTGGCTTCCGAGAGTATAGAAACGCTCCGTGAACGGCAGTTCACAGGCCCCCTTTCACCGAAAGGGAGCGAAGTGACCTATTTAAGGTCGATTGTAAACTGAGTATATTTATAGCTAGATAAAGCTTGGGTTCATTACAAACTATAAGTCACCTATAGAAATGCAATGTCATCAACCAGTGGTTGTCTTTGGACGACCTTGGTACCTTGTACCAAATATCCCGAAGTATGACGTGTCATACTTCTGAGGTGTGACGTGCCACACTTCATGTAACCAGGGTACACTTAGTGCTACGTATCCCGTTACATCTTCCCCCACTTAGGTTCGGTTTACCGACCAATCAGAATGAAGAAGTGTTCGTCACAAACTTTCTGTAACGGGCCTGGGGTGTCCGTTACTTGCTTACACGTAGTGATGAGGAAGCGTACAAGTCCAGTGATACTGAAACCAAGTACTTAGTCTGAAGGAAAATCCACTCTGTTTTTATTTAGGTCCAGGGCGGCTTGCCCTGACCACTCAAATACACGTCAACTCCTTATTGGTTGATTATAGGTCTGGCTCCCCATATTTCAACCAATAGGGTGACGGAAGTTCAGCACACGCTACGTGCTGCTGCACCTACTTTTTAATGCAAATCTACCTACTTATGTAATGGTGTGCGCCACTACAAAGAACCTATAAAACTACCTACATATGTAACTTGGGAGGGCCCATTACATCACCCCCGTCTTAAGACAGCAATCACCTAACGTGCGTGCACTTCGGAGAACAATCGGGAAAACGGGGAAATGGCGGAGAAGAGAACGCTTGAGAACTTGACGGACGGGAGCTCCTGCGAAGCCCCAGGAGCAGCACAATACAACTTGCGCGGACGAGAACAACATGGCGCAGCAGACGGGGGCGGCGAACCAGACAGGAAGCGGAACATCGCGGACGGCTCCAGCGTCGGCGACGACGCTGAACAGTGGGTGGACCGCTGATATCGCACCTGAGAGTGTGGGTCGACTTGGGGTTCGGCCCGGCGTAATGGACGAGGATATGAAGCCGTGGGCGCTGTACGACTTGTCCGGGGCGGTGACCCCGGACGCGCTGGACACCATGCGGGACCACTTTCGGCGCTTCAGGCGTCTCCGAAACAAAACACTCGACGGCGCGTCGTACGAAGCTTTGCAGAGATCATGGTGCGCATTCATCCGGCGGTGGAATCGGATGCAAGAGGCTGGAGAAAGTGTCGTCGGCGGGCTCGGTGATCGCGAAGCCCTACAAGCCGAGCATTCACTCGGTGATCTGCGCCTGAAAGTCTGCGACGACGCTTGGACCTAAGACCGTTTGTGCTATGTCAACGTACGCGAAGGTTGCAGCTCGTGTGACATCGGGCGACGCCCGACGCAAGCTGAGTGGGATCAGCATATTGTCAAGTATCCGCTCATGCCGACCGAACACGCTTGGATCGAGAAGTATAAGCGCTCACTCTCCGAGTTCACCCAAGCGGCTATTCGCGGCGGCTCGCGCCGACAGCGTTCGCGACGGAGCCCGTCTCCGGCGCATTCGACGTCTCGTCGGGCGCGTAGTCGATCGCGTTCTCGATCGCCGCGAGGTCGCTCGCGGCCGCGTTTGACTCGAGGCTGGAGTCGTAGTCGTGAACGACATCAGTAACGTCACGAAGCAAGTTGGCGCGAGGCTCCCACGTATCATCAGCAGGTTGAAACCTGAGCCATCGTACCTTATACTTCCGCGCGGCGGGAGCCGCGTGTTGAGCCGACGACTTGGTCGAGTGACGCACGCGGGGAGGATCTTCGTGATCAACAATACGGTCCACAATCCAGCACGTATCTCCATTCGAGTCAACGATGGGCGGAGGACCGTCGCGGTGGAATTCGACGCGACCTGGTTGACCAGGACGACGTTGAGCAGGCGCTGAACACTTCTCGGGACGCACAGGAGGAGGCCGAGCGGGCGGCTGAGAGCTCTCGGAACGCCGAGGCGACGGCGAGTAGTCTGCGGCAGTCGAATCGTGAGCTCTTGCAGCGACTGCGTAGTCTGGAGGCGCAGGTGTTTGGCGGACCGAGGGGTGGAGCTTTTCCGCGCGAGTGGGGAGCTGGGACAGATGGGACGCTGGCTCGACAGGCTCGTCGCGTGGGCAGCTCAACGCATGCTCCTGTTCCGCCTCCGGGATCGTCGCGGGAAGATACTTCTTAAGTCGCCCGACGTCGAACGTCGGGTGTAGTCGTTGCGATGTAGGAATGTCTAGCGTGTAGGCATCACCCATAACTCGTAGTACTTTGAATGGCCCAATGTAGCGCGGCGCGAGTTTGCTCGCGCCTAGGTTCGTAATAGCAGAGGTACGAATTTCATCCGTTGAGAGTAATACACGCTCACCAATCTTGAATGAACTTGTGTTCTTGCGGCCACGTTTGTCAGCGTTTTCTTTCTGCTTGTCAACCGCGAGTTGTAGCGCGTCACGGACGAATCGGGTAACCGATTGGCGATGAAGGACAAAGTCGGATACCGCTGCCTTGTCAGCTGGTCGCACTGGAGGTTTCGGCGCGTAGCTAGCCACAGTCGAGTGTGGCTGTGCTGGAGCGATCCGCGTTCGGTGTGTCCAGTCAACTACCGGCGACGACGTGGATTGCGCTGGTGCGAAGATCTTCTTCGACGGTAAACGCGTCACCGCGTTGATGTCTACTGCAGGTGTAGCTGAACTCGTAGACGGCAGAACCGTTGTCTCACCGGAAACCGGTGGTTGAACCAGTATCGGAACCGGTTGGGCAGGGTTATCACATTCCTCCCCCTCCAGCGTGAAGCCATCAGTCGCCGTGGGTTGGCCCACAGCAAGGTGTGCGGGGACACGTGGATGACGCGCGTTGTTGACGAAGAACGGCGTCAATCCCGTCGACGCGTGTTCGGCAATGTTGAGTGCAAACTCCGCAAGAGGCAGGAAGGAACTCCAGTTCTCGAAGGACGGGGTGTAACTGCGCAGAACATCTTCTAGCACGCGGTTGACGCGGTCCGTTTGCCCGTCCGTCTCCGGGTGTGCCGCCGTCGACATGTGGAGTTTGGTGCCCAGGACGTCGAAGCGTTTCGTCCAGAACGCCGATGTGAATCGGGGATCGCGGTCAGAGACGATTGATTCAGGAAGACCGTGATGTCGGAAGACAGCGTCGACAAAGTGCACCGCGGTATCGGCCGCGATGATTGAGTCCGGAACCGGAACGAGATGGCACATCTTGCTAAATCGATCCACGAAGACCAGAGCACCAGTACGACCGTCGGTATCGGGTGGGAGACCGAATATGAAGTCCATTGACACAGAGCGGCACGCCTCTGTCGCCAGAGGGAGAGAACGCAGCGGAGCTTGCGATGACGGTAACGTTTTAACGCGTTGACAAGTTTCGCAGGAGCGGACCCACTTGTATAGGTGAGGCCAGTAGGAGTCGCGGGATACCGCCGCGAAAGTCTTCTCACGGCCCAAGTGGCCACACACTGGAGCGTCATGGAATTCGTGTATAATTCTTGCGCGTAGATCGGGGTCGTTGGGGACAACGACGCGAGGAGCATCGAATCGATCGATACTGTACACCAGCAGATCACCTTCAAGTTGGTATCTGTGAATCTGGTCGCGCGTGGAGCGGCTCAGTGTCTTTAGCGTGGCATCACTTGGTGTGCGAAGGTGTTCCAGGATACCGGCATATATCGAGTCATCTCGATACGCGGCAGAGATCTCTTCCCGCAGGGGAAGTATTGGAGATACCGCCGTCATCATGTTCACACCTGCAGCCACACATGTGGCGCAGTCCAATTCGTCGTCGTCCGCGTCTTCAAGTGACTGACGACCAAAATATCGGCGTGGATCGTAATCGGGGCGCCGAGATAGGGCATCCGCAAGGATGTTATTCTTGCCTGGCTTGTAGTGAACGACGAAGTTGTACTCGGAGAAGAATGACAGCCATCGTGCCATGCGCTGAGAGAGATGAGGGCTCTTCGTCGCTGTTCGCAGCGACGCGTGATCTGTGTAGATCGCGAATGTTTGCTCACCGAGTAAGTACACTCTGACTTTGATCAGTACGTAGCGCATCGCAAGGGGTTCCTTGTCGTGGACCGGATAATTCTTCTCAGCGGGCTTCATCTGTCTGGATTGGTAACTTACGACGCGTTCGCGACCTTCGTCGTCGAACTTCATCAGTGCACAGCCGATGGCGAAGTCGCTCGCGTCGCAAACAACGTGGAATGGCTTTGAGTCATCTGGAAGCACCAGAATTGGGGCCTCCGCCAAGCTTTTCTTCACTGCATTAAAGGCTGCCTGATGTTCGGGAGTCCACGACCACGTGATGTCTTTCTTCAGCAATGAAGACAATGGCTGGATCAGACCAGCGTAATTTTTCGTGTACTTGTGGAGATAATTTGCGAGGCCAAGCCACTGACGCAATTCAGTCTGATTCTGCGGCGTGGGCCACGCACAGATGAACGAGACCTTCTCAGGATCCGTTCGGACACCATTTCTGCTCACATAACAGCCAAGCACCGGAATCGCCGGGGCACAGAAGATGCACTTCTTCAAATTCGCGTACCGTTTGGTTTTGCGCATGACTCGGAACACTTGTCGTAAGTGATTCAAGTGAACTTCTTTGGCGCTGATATCGCCCTCAGTGCGGCTGTGAACGAAGATGTCATCGAAGTAGCTCGGAGCGAAGTCGCAAAGTGGGCGCAGAACGTGGTAACATGCGATTGAACGTGGCTGGTGCGTTTTTCAGGCCCCGCGGCATGACAAGCCACTCCCACAGCATCCTGCTGGGAGTGCTCACCGCTATGAGCGGGATGTCGCTGGGTCGCATCAAGATCTGATAGAAGCCATCGGTCAGGTCGATGGCGCTGAAAATAACACTGCGGCCCATGGTGTCAAGTATCATATCCTTCCGAGGAATCGGAGTTTGTGCTGGGATGGTGGCGTCGTTTAGCTTGTTAAAAACGTGAACAATGCGCCAACCACCCGTGGCCTTCTTCACGCAGAACGTCGGACTCGAGTGTGGCGAGGTACTCTCGCGCACGTGACCCGCTTTGCGGCGGCTCTCGAAGAAGTCGTCAATGGCTTCAACTTGATCGCGTGGGAGGACCACTGTCGCGTCACACAGTACTTGGAACCCGGCGTGAGATCAATCTCATGGCGAATGCCTCTGTCAGCAGGGAGTTCAGCTGGAATCTTGGCGGGAAAATCATCCGCGAGCTCGCGAACGGTTCGTATACTGGATTGCCCGAGTCGCGGAGTGACTCCCACGGCTAAGCAGCGAAGCGCTCTTCGCACGCCGACTTTGGCTCAGCATTCTTTGGACGACGTGAAAGATTGTCGGTAGCGACCGTGTGGATATCTTCCGCCGAGGCAGACTCGGTGATCAAGCAGACCTGCTCGATGTCTCCTGACTTCAGATCGCGCAGAAAATGCTTCAAGGAAAGACCCGGAAGGCGTGTGATGGAAGAAGCTTCGCGAGGTGGGCTCTCAATGTCAAGTGTGTGTGAGCGAATGGCGCCTTCTTCCACGTGTTCCAGGACGTGTATGGACTCATTCACTGCGATATCGGCGGTGGGCTGACCACGTCGCTTAAGACGGCATCGCTTGGATTTCTTCTTGTGGCGTCTCGAACCGCTGCTCGAGACTGAAGACTCGCTATCGCTGGACGAGGGATCCCCCCCCTCTAGACACGGAGGGGCACCGTCAACCGTGTCGGTAGTGCGCGGGAGCTCTCGATGCTCGACCGCGCCATCGACTAACGAGAGACCCTGCTCGATCGCCGTTGTAGCCGGTGGGAGTGTCAACTACTCGACCACCGCTGTGGATGACGGGAGCCCCAACTGCTCGACCGCCGAATCGCGTTGCGGGAACCTCTGCTCAACCACTAGGGTGTTTTGCGGGAACCCATGCTCAACCGCCTTGATGTGTTGCGGGAACCCATGCTCGACCGCCGTGTTGCGTGACGAGAACCCATGCTCGACCGCCTGCTCGGATTGCAGGAGCCCCTGCTCTACCGCCAAAGTGCTAACAACCTCGCTTTGCAGCGAGAAGTGTTCGCGCAACAGCGCTGTGCAAGACATACAGAGAGGGCCATCGCTCGCTCTCTGCTCAACCTGCATTGTAGACAACCGGTCCACGACCGTGACATGGGGCCAGTCCTTCTGGGCAACCAGAAGGTGCGTGAACACCTCACTCACATCGAAGCCAGAGCGCTGTTTAACCGACCGAGCCAACCAGTCAATCTCTGGTTGATATCGTGACAACCACGGGATACCCAAGATGCCGTCGAATGCGTAGTTCATCTCAATCACGAGGAAGTCGCTGTTGCTGCGGAAGCCGTCGCCTGTGTACGGCAACGTGATCTCGCGCCGCGCAACCCGGCGTGATTTTCCGTCAGCAAGTTTGACGACGCCCTGACCTCGACCATTACGGACTGCGATCTCTCTTGGAAGCATCGATAAGCCCGATTCGCGAAAGAAGTTATTCGACGCTCCTGAGTCCAGGAGTGCGCGAAGTGGTCGCCGAGCGCCGGCGACATGAAGACTGACGATGATCAGCCTCGAGTCGCCCGACGTGGTGGTGGCATTAAAGTGTGAGTGGAGCACAGGAGAGCTAGAAGGTTGGGTAGCCACCAAGGGGCCCGGACCTCCATTCCAGCCAGTAGGGCGACCCGCACCGACTGGCCCTGACCGTCTTTTGACTGACCGGCAGGTGAGACTTCGGCGGTGTGCGCGAGTACCGGCGCTGGCCCGCGGCATTCCGCCGCGCGATGACCGATCTTCCGGCAGCGGAAGCAAGTGAGCGGGCGATTAGGACGGCCGTTGGGTCCACGAGAAGTCGACGGACGGTGACTATTCAACGCGTCAATCGCGTCGATCTCCATGGGCTCGGGGGCTGACTCACGAGCTGCCGTAGACATCGCGCGCGCGTAAGACGCCGCCACAACATAGTCTTCGCGTAATGCGAGGGCGAATGCTTCCTTGAGAGAGGAAGGTTCCGCTCGGGTCAGGCAGTACCGTGTCATACCTTCACGCATGCCGAATACGAATACATGAACCTGCGATGCTGTGTCAATCGGATTTGTCACGATGCATGACGCGAGGTGGCGAGTCTTTTGAACGTAGTCGCGCATAGTCATTTTACCTTGACGAAGGGCGAAGAACTCGGCACGCACGCGGGACTCGTCTTGAGGCGGCTCGAACGCGAGCCTGAGATCTTTCTGGAGAGACTCCAGAGTGGGGAATGCGTCGTGAGAAACGACAAGTTTATCGAGGGCCCATTCCTTGGCCTTCCCGGACAGCCGGGACAATAAGAAATTGACCTTTTTCGCTTGCGCTTCGATCATTCTCGAAGCAATCGCGATGTCGATCTCGCGAAACCACCGGTTCAGCGGGAGGTGATTCGCTCCTTCACCGGAGTAGGTAGACGTCTCCAGCTTCACGACATCATTTTTCGAGGAACGCGCGGGAGTTGTTGCTCGCCGATTCGCATCGGCTAGCTCGCGTTCCATAAACTCTTGGGCTGCTTGGCGTTGTTGGTCGGACGTCGCTGAGCTCATCAGCGACGCGATTACAGCCTCACCAGACACCGCCGCGAGGCGGTGAAGGGCTTCCCACTCGACACGAGTGAGATGAGGGAAAGCAGCATGTTCCAGGGTTGGCCCTGGAGTTTCAGACGTCATACCTTGGCTCATCGTGAAATTGGTCATGGGAACGACTACTAAGTGCTACCAGATGTAACGGGCCTGCGGTGTCCGTTACTTGCTTACACGTAGGGATGAGGAAGCTACAAGCCCAGTGATACTGAAACCAAGTACTTAGTCTGAAGGAAAATCAACTCTGTTTTTATTTAGGTCCAGGGCGGCTTGCCCTGACCACTCAAGTACACGTCAACTCCTTAATGGTTGATTATGGGTCTGGCTCCCCATATTTCAACCAATAGGGTGACGGCAGTTCAGCACACGCTGACTAGTGTGCTGCTGTACCTACATTTTAATGCAAATCTACCTACTTATGTAATGGTGTGAACCACTACAAAGAACCTATAAAACTACCTACATATGTAACTTGGGAGGGCCCATTAGACTTTCATTCTCAAAGTCGAAAATCATCGACTTGGCCACTTAAGGAGGCTACTCAGGTGGCCTCCGAGGCGATCGATTCCTCGGGTGAAGCTACTGTGGGCAAGCGAGCAAGCAAGCGCCACAGCCCGTCGCCCTCGGCCTCAGACAATCATCCGAACCCTCGGTTCGTGGAACGTGAGTTCGACGCTGGCAATGAGGACGAAGCCTAGTCCGAGAGCACGCACGATGCTCCTGTGGGCTCTGCGGGAGGGCACAGCCCAGTGCCCAGTGAACACAAGGACAACAGCGTGCAGTCCCTTGCTAGTGATCAAGATCATCACAGTCCCAGGACGTCTGTGCGCTCTGAGAGTCCGGCCGTCAAGGCTAAGGGCACTCCCAAAGCTGGTGGCGATGAGGAGGGGAAACCCCGCAAACGTCTCTCGCTTGCCGAGGGTCTTGCGCGTACTAAGGCCTCTAAAGCCGAAGGCGCCAAGCCCTCTAAGAAGCGTAAGGCTTCGAAGTCTTCACTCCGCGAGGAGAAGGAGAGTCGGCACTCCCATCGGGGCCTCTTCGACTCCTCGGATGAAGAGGAGGAGAAGGAGGAAGAGGAGGAGGAGGGTGCGATCTCTGAGCCCCGGGAGGTCACGTATGACCTCGACCAGCAGCAGGAGGACTTCCAATCTGTCCAGCGTGTGTAGGGGGTTCGGTGGTGGCACCCGTCAGCCAGGGAGCTGCCATCAACTCAAGAGGGTATTGGCCTCCCGAGGAGAGCTCTGGGGCTGACCTCTTCCTAGAGTTTGTCGTCGCTCCTAGTGGTCTTGTGTGTGGACACACTTCTAGGGGCATTTACGAGCGTGCCCTTGTTCAGAAGGAACAGTTGTTTGTTGACAACTCGGCGGCTGCTCGGTGTGTGCTTCTTGCGCCACATCGCATCCCCCTTAAGGACTTAACGACTTGTCGTAAGAAGCCCGAGACCCGAGGTGGTCTCTATCCTCTTTAAGGATACCCCTGGGTTCTGCCCGAGAACTGTCCCTCCTGGAGTTCTTGTGAGGACATGTTCTGGGCATGGGTGGGGTCTCTCAAGTACTCACCCACGGAATTACGGGAACTCCATGCAGAGCAGCTGCTATCCCGCATCCTGGACCAGCGCGATCTTCGTGTTCGCTTTGCCCACTTGGTCAGCAAGTGCATGCTGCTGCTGAAGCGCGCGGCTTCTAGCGCTCATGATAAGCGCGGGTTCGGAGTGTCTTCAACGTCCGTACGCCGTTCGGGCAAGAAACCCCGGACTACTTATGAGCCTACCGCCGCTTCTGGTCCCAGATTGCGACAGCCTTCGGGCAGTCAATCAGGAGCCGTTCAATCGGCTCCCACGAGTTCTCGGAGTGGGCATAACCCCTCCACTTCACGAGGAGTTGTCGCTTACCGCGACGCCGTTGCTCCTGGAGGATCCGCTCCACGTGGAAGTGGACTTCTCTATTCCGGTCAAGCAGAGGCGGAGGTGCCTCGTACGAGTACGAGTACTCGGCGTCTCCCGAACGCCATTCTCGCCCGAGTCCTTCTCCTGCGGGTCCGACACAGGGCCCTGAGGTTGACCGCCTCTGTCAACGAGTTCTCGAGCTTGAGATCGCACTTGGCCTTGGGACTGGCGGTGATGCTGCCGCCCAGGCCGGGAACCAGGGCGAGCTCGCTCGTATTGCGAGCCGCCTGGACCTGTTGGAGCGTGAGGTCGCGAGCCGGCATCTGCAGGTGGATCGCCGGGCCTCTTCGACCGATCTGGACGAGGCCTTCCGCATGATCCGACGGATCGAGGCTCTGTTGCTACGTCCGGGGCCGCCTTCGACGCACTCCCAGATGTACGCGTATGGTGCGTACCCGGCGCACTCAGCGTACTCGGCGTATGGCTCCGGGGTCCGTTCGTATGGAGCCCCTCCCGTGTACAGTCTTGACCGCAGCTTTGCCGTCTAGACCGAGGCTTGGGCGCCGCCTCCGACGCCCTCGTCGACGTCTGTCACCCGCCCTCGCTTTGAGGAGGTGGGTACGCGAGTCAGCAACCCTCTGCGGATCAATTTACCGCTTAAGACGTCCCACATAGAACGTCGGGTGCGTCGTCATTGGCTTAGGCAGGTCGATGGTGTACGACGCACCATGTCTGGCCAGGACTGCAAATGGTCAGATGAAGCGGTGCTTCGGATTGGTGCTGCCGACAGAGCTGACAGTGTCAAGAGGTAGGTTCCTCGTGTCTAGTAACACTAAGTCTCCCACTTTAAATACACTTAAGTTTCCTCTTCCATATTTGTCGGAGTACTCCTTTTGGCTATCCGGTGCGGCTGCCATGGTATCGCGGACCCTGCTGACAACGCTCAGCTTGGTATCCGTAAAGGAATCCACTTGTTTTCGCAGCGAAACTGGTCTCACATCCGAGACCTGGGAGAAAATGGCTTTCCGAGCCTCTCCCCACTTAGAATAGAGGAATTAGTATCTCCTCGAAGAGTGAGAGGCACTCTGGGGTGACGGAAGCCGTTCAAGTAGAGCGGCGTGAACCCCGTGGACGCGTGCACCGCATTGTTGAGCGCAAACGCAACAACTGGAAGCTGCGTCGACCACGTACGTGGTGGTGCCGCGCACACACTGCGCAGAGTGTCCTCAAGCACTCGATTAACGCGCTCTGTCTGGTCGTCTGTCCGCAAGTGGTCCGCAGTTGTAACGGGGTTACATGGTGTGGAACACACAGGGGTACGAAGTACCCGGAGAGTTAGCAAACGCTCAGTACATAAGTTGGAGAGTTAACAAGGTCTCTCAGTACGTTGGCTGAAAGCCACACGTTATGCATTTGATTAGGTTTAACTATGCTAGATAGTTAAAGAGAAACATTTACCCCTGGGCGGCTTGGCCGCAATAATAGTAAATAAAACACTTCTGGTTTTGAAGCATAAAAGTTAAGGTATTAACTTTGAGCCCTGGTCTTGGGCTGTAAGTGTCCTTTGGATAAGGAACTTAGTATTAGTGACTCGTTGAGTCGAACGTCTTCCTCTGACGCTAAAGCTACGGCAGCCCCGCTGCACTTGGTAGCACTTGTAGTCAATCCCGCTCCTGAGTCGGTTGACTATATCCTCTGCGAGGATGGAGCACCCCGTGTTCGCGAATTGGCCCCCGGCGCAGCAGGACGCGCTTACTAAGCTTATGTCCTTGCTTGGCCCGGAGGGCGTGGCTCATCTTGCATCGCAAGGTCCAGAGGCGGTCACTGCCAGGCTGGAATCGTTCTCCCGCTACGAGAACGCGCTCTTGGAGCATGTCCAAGAGAAGATGAGCGCCGCAACGGCGGCGGCGTCAATGACGCGTGAAGAGTCTATGAGACTGAAACCGCTCATGGTGAGCGTAAAAACCTTCGAGGGGAAGGATGGAGAGAATCTCCTTCTCTGGACCCGTGAGGTCGAGATGGCCATGGGATCGGCTCTGCTCCAGTCTGAGCATCAGCGCGTGGCGCTGGCTATATCCAGGCTTGGAGGTCGCGCTCGCGAATGGGCACTAACGTGCGGCACGTCTGTTTCCCACTTGGGATCAGCTGAAGCAACAGCTTTTCGCGCGTGTTCGCGCCGCCTAATCAGGCGTACCGTATCCGGTCAAAGTTCCTTGCTACCCCGCCAGGGTAAGAAGGATTTATTGGACTATGTCCAAGCGTTGAGAGCTCTTATCGCCGGAATGGCGGCGGACCCTCTTCCGGAACTGGTTAGCGTGACCGTGTTCATGGAGGGACTTCGTGTGAGCCCAGCTCGAACGGAAGTGTTCCGTGTACACCCTAACTCTTTTGAAGAGGCGGTGGATGTGGAATTGAATGCCGAGCACAACTTCAGGTCGGCGCGACCTGGTTGGAGCGCTGGTAGCGCAAGTTCTTCGAGCGGTCCAGAGCCGATGGACCTCAGCTATGCTGAAGATGAAGAAGCGGAGCTTCTTGCTGCGGAGCAGCGCGCCGGCATCCGCCGATGCTTTGTGTGCAATAGCACTAAGCACTTGAGGGCTTATTGCCCTCTGCGCAAGAAGCGCGAGGCTCCGGCGAGCCAACCCTCCGGGTCATCGCCGGGAAACGGCAACTCCCAGTAGGCGCGGGGCGGTCTACTGGGGAAGAGCTGAGTTCTGTTGTGCCTCGAAGAGGTAGAGGGCAACGGGGCTCAGCCCCGAAGAGAGCTGAGCTCTCTTACGAGAAGAGTGTGTGCAAGCCGGGCTTGCTGGTCGTTCAAGCGAACGTGAAGGGCTTTGCAAAGCCATGGAGAGTCTTGATTGACTCGGGAGCCTCGGGCGACTACGCCCGTCGCTCCAGCCTGGAAGGGAGTCAGCTGTATGCTGAGGCACTGGAAGTGCCAACGAGAGATACGATCTCTGTCCGTCTCGCAACGGGGACACTGGTAACTGTGTCGAAGGCTCTGTCGACCTTAGAGTGAAGTTTGAGAGCTTCGATTGCGTGGAACGCTGTTTGGTCTTAGACCAGGATGCGAGGTATGACCTCATCCTTGGCATGGCATGGCTGGAGCGCCATGAGCCATGGATCGACTGGAAGTCGAAAACGCTGGGTGCGTCGCACCCTGCTCCTAGTGGAGCTTTGGTGAGTCATGAACCCACCTCTGCTAGGAAGCAGAATCGCTTCTGGCCGAGGCGGCCGTAGTGCTGGACATTGGTATGTCCGAAATTGTTAGCAACGAGGTTGCTGTTTGCCCTGAGGGCGTACGTGGTGCGGCACGTTATCCGCTGAGCGGTGCAGGTCAGGTCGATGACCAACTGCTGGGTCCTGGTGAGGACGAGCGCGGAGTGGCGCGTAATCCACTGAGTGGTACGAATCTGGTCGATGACCTACCGCTGCGTGACCCGAGGGTCGCGGTCGACTGCGAGGCGAGGCATCATGGGCGTGGCCCAGAAGATGCAGGTGAAGTGACACCTAGTTCACTGTGTGAAGGTCGAGGACCTCTCGGCTTTCAGCCGAGTGTCTTGCGAGACACTGTATCCTCTTCGAGGAGTGATGGTGCTGCTGCACCCGGTGGTGGTGACGGAGATGTCATCACACCGCCCTCATCCGGCCGGGCTCGGTCGCGGAGGGAGAGGAGAAGAAGACGCAGGGCGTCTGTGACGTCTTCGACGTCGGAAGATGTGTCCAACGTGACGAGCGGTGAGGCTCCACGTGATTGCTGTGAACAGCTGTACACACTCGTGAACGGAGTGACGGGGGAGGTAGAAGGCGACATCAGCCTTGACACTCTGCCCGCTGCAGATGCTCTGCTAGAGCTGGACGAGATGTCCATTGCCGAGTTTGGCGAAGCCTTAAAGACAGGCGAGCTAGCCGAGGTGGTCCTGCTGGGACCTTAGGAGGAGTTGAACTCCTCATCCGTCGTGGACGACGCGGTCCTAGAGGAAACCAAGAAGGCGCTGAGCGCAAGAAGTGGATCGGCGATCCTCAAAGATCCTTCGGATTCCTTCTACCCGGTGGTGAAGGAGTATGGAGACGTTGTCTCGAAAGACCCACCAACGGGCCTGCCTCCGGATCGAGGCATGTGTCATGAGATTGACCTGGTTCCTGGAATCAAATACTGCGTAACAAGGCAATGACATTTGCCGAAAGAGCAGTGTGACGTCACTGACGCATATACTTCCGTGCGAAGCACGAGGCAGGGATGGTGCGCGAGAGTAAGTCTCCGAACTCGACACCCACGTTCTGTGTCAGAAAGCCGAACGGCAAGTGGCGCATTGTTCATGCTTTTAACAAGCTAAATGCGGCCACTATCCCGGCGCAAACGCCGATTCCTCGCAAGGATGTTCTGCAGAACAACATGGATCGCTGTACGTTGTACAGCGCGCTCGGCTTGGTCGATGGCTACTACCAATTGCTCATGAGAGCGAGCGACATTCCGCTGTCAGCGGTGAGTACTCCGAGCGGTATGCTCTGGGAGTGGCTGGTGATGGCTGTCGAGCGCACCAGCAACGTTCAATCGTCTTGTGACGCAGTTGTTTAGGCCCCACCGGGCGGACGCTCAGACGTACTTTGACGATATATTCGTCCATAGTCGTGCCGAGCACGGAAAGTCAGACGTGGATAACCACATTGACCACTTGCGAGCGGTGCTTGAGTGCATGCGCACTAATAAGTTGTATGCCAACTTGGACAAGTGCGTCTTTGGCGCGGAGGAGATACCTTTCCTCGGGTGCTTCATTGGGAAGCGTGGCTTACGGGCAGATCCTGCCAAAGTCAAGGCCATCGTGGACTGGCCGGTTCCCAAGAACCAAAAAGACTTACGCAAGTGGCTAGGCTTAGCCAATTACTTGCACAAGTACAGCGCGAATTACGCGGAGATGGCTCGGTCATTATCAGATCTCCTTAAGAAGGATGCACCATGGTGCTGGAACGTCGAGCACGACGGAGCCTTTGAGGCTGTGAAGGAGAGCCTTCTCCAGGCCCCGATCCTTGCGCTACCGGACCCGGATAGTCCGTTTAGCGTCGTCTGTGACGCCTCCAATTTTGCAATCGGTAGTGCTTTACTACAAGCAGACGCCGAAGGGCGTGAACGCGTGATCGCATTTGAGTCTCGCCAGCTCAAAGCTGCAGAGAAGAACTATCCAGTTCATGACAAAGAGCTACTTGCAATGAAGTATGCTCTAGTCAAATTCAGGGTACACCTGCTAGGCTCTAAGCCTTTTGTGATCTTTACTGATCATGCGTCGTTACGCACTGCGACACAGTCGCCTCATCTCTCTCAGAGAATGGCAAGATGGCTTTCCTTCCTTGCCGAGTATAACTTTGAGGTGAAGTACAAGCCGGGGCGGCTTAATGTAGTGGCCGATGCGCTCTCGCGCAGGCCGGACTACGAGTTAGCCCATGTCACGACAGTGACGTCGTCAGTGCCTGACTTGATACGCGGAGCGTATGCACAAGACGACATGTGCGTAGCGCTGCTACGGGCTCTTGGGAGCGAAGAGTTTAAAGACTCTGACAAGAAATTGTCTGGGCGCTTACGCGCGAGGCTGCATCGATACTCGCTCGATGGCGGCCTGCTGTACTACAGCACCGACTCTGAGGATAACCCTCGTGTAGTCGTTCCTCATGATGAGGATCTCAAGTATCGAATCCTCTATGAGGTTCATGATACGCCCGTGGGCGGGCACTTAGGTCGGAAGAAGACCTACGGCTCGGTGAGCACGATGTACTGGTGGCCCAAGATGTATAAGTGGGTCGGCACCTATGTACGTACGTGTGAGACGTGTCAACGGACGAAGTCCGCGCCGAGCACGGCAGCTCCATTGGCGAGTTTGCCTGTCCCCAAGGGATGTCGGGCAGTCCATGAGTATGGACTTTGTGTTTGGCCTTCCCAAGGACAAGGCAGGAAACACGTGTATTGTGGTCTTTGTAGACCGATTGAGCAAGATGGCTCATCTAGCGGCGGTGCCGGACACCATAGATGGTGAAGGTACAGCTTTGCTGTTTTTAGACCGAGTATTTCGCCAACATGGCTTGCCTGAGGCAAATGTCTCGGATCGAGACCCGCGCTTCACCGCGAAGTTCTGGACGTCCCTCTTCAGAGTGCTTGGCACTCGTTTGGACATGTCCACAGCGGACCATCCGCAGACCGATTGTAACAGGCCTGGGGTGTCCGTTACTTGCTTACACGTAGTGATAAAGAAGCGTACAAGTCCAGTGATACTGAAACCAAGTACTTAGTCTGAAGGAAAATCAACTCTGTTTTTATTTAGGTCCAGGGCAGCTTGCCCTGACCACTCAAATACACGTCAACTCCTTATTGGTTGATTATGGGTCTGGCTCCCCAGATTTCAACCAATAAGGTGACGGCAGTTCAGCACACGCTACTCGTGTGCTGCTGCACCTACTTTTGTAATGCAAATCTACCTACTTATGTAATGGTGTGAACCCCTACAAAGAACCTATAAAACTACCTACATATGTAACTTGGGAGAGCCCATTACACCGATGGTCAAACCGAACGCGTGAATCGCGTTGTGGAGGATATCCTCCGAAGCGTATGCGCTGAGGCGCCAGAACGCTGGAGCCAGATGCTCCCAATCGTTGAGTTCGCATTAAATAATGCAGTGCACGCCTCGACAGGCTACACTCCGTTCTATGTGAGCGGCTTGTTTAACCCTCGCGTCCCACCGACGCCGCCACGCAGTGGCTCAGGGCTTGATGGGGGAGGGATAGCCGAGCGGCTAGCTGATATCAGCCCTGTTGCGGTTCGCAAGCAAGTCAATGACTTTGTCTCTTTGAGACTAAGCGTAATGCGTCAAGTACGCGACGCTATGACTGAAAGCCAAGATATGCAAAAAGAACATGCAGATGCCAAAGGCAGACGCAATGAAGAAAGGTTTGAGGTCGGAGACCTAGTTTTATTAAATGCCAAAAACCTACCTACTCATGCAGTGTCTGCAGTCTTTAAGACAAAATTGAGACCACGGTTCATAGGGCCGTTCAAGGTCGTGGCCAAGAAGGGCCTAGCGTATACGCTTAACCTTCCGAAGAAGATGCGCACGTATCCAGTCTTCTACGTTGGCTTACTCAAGCCGTATCAGAACCCTGCTCAGGTGAGCGCGGAGGCGTTGGCGCCAACGGTGGCTGGGCAACGACAGGCTGCGCAACAGCGGGAGGCCGAACCGCGGCGGGCTGAGCGACAGCAGGTGGCGGGGCCACAAGACGCAACAGCAAGTCGATCTGACCTTGCAGCTGAGCGACTTGACGCTCAAGGTCCGAGACTCGGTTCTGAACCGACTGTGGTTGTTCAAACCAGTCCACGCGGTGGTTCGTCTCATCGAGACCATCTGCAAGGCGACTCAGAGAGTCAGTCGTATCATGGAGATACCGGTTCAGAGAACCCACACGCTGCTCCAGCGCGAGCACGTCGCTGCGACTCGCGACGCGAGAGTCCAGCTGAGGCTCGGCCTCCTCCTGCTCTGCTCGATGAGCACGGGGAGCTCCCACTTCCATGTGGACGCCTGATGGCGAGGAAGCATGCGCCAGGGTCGTACTCAGTACCTTGTGAAATGGAGGGGTTATCCTCACTCACAAAACTCTTGGGAGTTTGAGGTTGTCATCCGGCAGGACTGCCCTGACGTCGTCGACGCTTTTGATCGGGCACACTCACTGCCCCGCCGCTACGGCGTACGACCGCGTCGTCAGGCGCCGAGCGCTTCCCGCCGCTAGAACGCGGGGATGACAGGTCGGTGGCTGAGCTCAAGCTCCGACCAGTGGCTGGAGCAGCCGGCTCATAGGTATGAGCGGTGTTCGCAGCATGAGCAAGAGGTGTGACGCCTCGAGGTGATGGGGACGGGGTTCCCAGTGTTCGTCGACGTGCTTTCGACTTAGCGACGTCTAAGGCGCAAACGTCTCTCAAGACGAATATCAGTTTCAGAGAACTTGCTCGAAGAGCATTGTAGGAGGGGAGCCGTCGAGCTTCCTCCACCCAGCTTCGGAATTGTGCTTCATAGCACGCTGGGATTCCCCAGGGTTGAGAACCACCGGAATGATTCGCATGAGGAACCGGATGCGGCTGAGCTGCATATGCAGGCGCGCCTGATACTCCTGAGAGTGTGACTTGTGAGTCAGATATCGCTCTCGAGCCGGTGCCGCTGCACTTGCTCATCAGCAGTCGAGGCCGCAGACCACACGTGTACGTGTT